>NC_141876.1:303539080-303690080 GCF_056163025.1 Triticum urartu
AGGACTGAAAGAACGCCGGGTACTCAGAACGGAGGTGATCCTCGCGTTCCAAGGTAGCTTCACGATCGGAATGGTGTGACCACTTGACTTTGAGAAATTTGATTGACTTGTTGCGAGTCTTGCATTCAGTATCTTCAAGAATAGCAACTGGGTGCTCACAATAAGAGAGATCTTCTTGGAGCTCAATGTCCTCGAAGTTGACGGTGCGGTCAGGAGTCTTGAAGCACTTTCGAAGCTGAGAGACATGGAACACGTCATGAACATTAGCAAAGTATGAAGGAAGCTCGAGTTGATAGGCGAGGTCGCCTCTCTTGCTGACAATCTTGAAAGGTCCCACGTATCTGGGGGCAAGCTTCCCTTTGATATCGAAGCGACGAGTATCTTTCATAGGAGAGACGCGGAGGTAAACATGATCTCCGATCTCGAAAGCCAAATCACGGTGCTTACTGTCATAGTAGCTCTTCTGGCGGGATTGGGCTGCTTTGAGGTTATCTCGAATGACTTTGCACATCTCCTCTGCCTCTGTGATTAAGTCATTACCCAAAAGCTGTCGTTCACCGGTTTCAGACCAGTTGAGAGGGGTACGGCACTTCCTGCCATACAGAATTTCCAATGGGGCCTTGCCCGAACTTGCTTGAAAACTGTTATTGTAGGAGAATTCAGCATAAGGAAGACAATCCTCCCACTTCATGCCGAAGGAGATCACACAAGCCCTAAGCATATCTTCAAGAATCTGGTTGACACGCTCGACTTGACCGCTAGTTTGAGGATGGAAAGCTGTGCTGAAGCGGATGTTGGTGCCCATGGCCTTCTGAAAAGAATTCCAAAACTTGGATGTAAAGATGCTGCCACGGTCTGAAGAGATCACTTGTGGAATACCGTGTAGAGAGACAATTCGAGAGGTATAGAGTTCCGCCAATTGAGCTGCAGCAAGCGACTAGCATATATGGTGGCTAACCTATTCGCAAAAGAGAGCGAGAAGAGGAGGCAAAGCGCGAGCGAGAAACTAGAGAATAACCTGCGCAAACATTACTCCAACACCGTGTCCGCTTCCCGGACTCCACCGGGAAGAGGCCATCACGGTAACACACTTAGTTGATTCATTTTAATTAAGTTAAGGTTCAAGTTATCTACAACCGGACATTAACAAATTCCCATCTGCCCATAACCGCGGGCACGGCTTTCAAAAGTTCAAATCCCTGCAGGGAGTCCCAACTTAGCCCATGACAAGCTCTCACGGTCAACGATGGAATAGACCTCCTCCCAAGACGTTCCGATCAGACTCGGTATCTCGGTTCTTCAAGACACTTCGACAGGTTAAAACAAGACCAGCAACACCGCCGGAATGTGCCGACAAATCCCGATAGGAGCTGCACATATCTCGTTCTCAGGGCACACTCAGATGACAGTAGCTACGAGTAAAACCAATCCTCAAGTTTCCCTGAGGTGGCCCCGCAGGCAGCTCAGTTCGGACCAACACTCAGAGGAGCACTGGCCCGGGGGGTTAAAATAAGATGACCCTTGGGCTCCGGTAACCCAAGGGAAAAAGAGGCTAGGTGGCGAATGGTAAAACCAAGGTTGGGCGTTGCCGGAAAAGCTTTAATCAAGGCGAACTATCAAGGGGTTCCCATTATAACCCAACCGTGTAAGGAACGCAAAATCCGGGAACATAACACCGATATGACGGAAACTAGGGCGGCAAGAGTGGAACAAAACACTAGGCGAGAGGTCGAGCCTTCCACCATTTACCAAGTATATAGATGCATTAAGATAACAAGATAATATAATGATATCCCAACAAGTAAATAAATGTTCCAACAAGGAACGGCCTTCCAATCTTCACCTGCAACTAGCAACGCTATAAGAGGGGCTGAGCAAAGCGGTAACATAGCCAATCAATGGTTTGCTAGGACAATGGTGGGTTAGAGGTTTGACATGGCAATTTGGGAGGCTTGAAAGCAAGTGGTAGGCATCGTAGCAATGTCATAGCAAAAGAGCGAGCAGACTAGCATAGCAAAGATAGTAGTGATTTCGAGGGTATAATCATCTTGCCTGCACAGTTGTCAGAGTTGACTGGATCCTCGAAAGCAAACTCAACGGGCTCCTCGTTAGCGAACTCGTCTACCGGCTCTACCCAAACAAGACAAACAAGCAACAAGGATACAATCAACCACGTGCAAACTCAAACAACGCAATGCAAAGATGGTATGCTAAGCGGGATGCGATGCGGGATGCGAAATGCAAAATATGACAGGAAATGCATGAACCTGGCCTCAACTTGGAAATCCAAGTGTTCCTCTGGAAAGATGAGATGAAATCGTTTGAAAACGACATAAAGAACACCGGAATCGGAGTTACGGTTTGGAAATGGCAAGCGATTCAAAAATGACACCGGTCTGCGATTTACAGCAAGTAGCCATCTAAATGCAACGACATGAGCATGCTACAGCAACCAAACATGACAACAAAATACATGGCAGGGATGCATTCAAGATGCTTAACAAAAGTCTAGCACTGAGCTACGGCCAATTCATCCATTAACAGGTTCAAACAAGCATGGCAAAAATGCATATGGCAAACATATCTCAGACTTAGTGAAATTAACACTAGTCTGGAATTTCAGATCAAATAGCCCTCTTCGGAGCAACAAAACTACATGCTACAGGATCTGAACATGGCAAAGTAAAGCATGGCATGGAGCTACTCAAAGAGATTAACAAAAGTCCCTTAGTGACCTTGAGCCAAAAGGGATCAAAAAATACAATTGCAAGCATGTGAACATAGCAAAAACATAATCAGAACACAGACTTAGTGAAAACTGGCACATGCTGAAACATAACTCAAGTAGGCATGTTTACGAGCTCGATGCACTCCCTACGATGCAAGTCATGGCAAGACAAGCATACACCCAACAAGAAGGCACAAAATGCAAGCTAGACATGGCAAGAACAATAACATAGCATGCACGGATCAACTACAACATCATCGGCAAAATTGCAAACAAGTTGACAATCTGCCCAGATTCACAAAGTAGTAAAAGTAGAGCTCGATTGACTCAAGCTAGGGCACTCCATAATTTCAAACAAAGACATGGATGGATAGAGCACTACAAGATTAACAAAACATCCTTACTGATCATCCTCAAAAGAGGCACGGATCACTAGGAAACAACATGAACATATGGCATCATGAGATAAACAGCTCAAGGACTTAGTGGAATTACTAAGTCCCTGAAAACAGAATTACTAAGTGCGCCACTTTGCAAGCTTGCACTAGTCACCTCACACATCACAAAAATACATGGGTTGCACCTCTGGAAATATGACAAAACCCCTAAAAAAACATATGTAGAGCATCAGGGCATATCATGCACACATTAATCATGGCAAAAATGACAAAAACCTAAATGGAGTAGCAGATCTGACAATTATCTCAAGTAGCCCTCTTCTAACAGCATTTCGGGCATCAAGATGAATTCAAATGAAAATAATGCAATGGAATGAAATGATGTACTCTCTGAGATGAACATTTTGATATGCTATATGCATGAATCGGAGCTACGGATGCAAAGTTACGGAGCTACGAACAGAAGCACTTGAAACGGAAAATATCAGGGACTTAGCAGATTTTCGACCTCCGATCTAGGGTTTGCACGCGGATCGAGGAGTTCGCCGGATCTTCGCCGGAATAGTGCTCGGGGTCGCCGGAGAAGTCGGGGAAGCGAGGGCCGGCCGGATCTCGCCGGATCCGGGCCGGGCGGCGGCGCGCGACGAGGTGGCGGCGGCGGGGCGGCGCGGTCGAGGCCGGTGCGGCGGCCGGAGGCGGCGGGGCCGGCGAGGAGCTGCGGCGGGCTGGCGATGGCGGCTCGGCGGCCGGAGCGCGGGGAGGAGAGGAGAAGGGCGCGGCGGCGGAGGGAGTGGGCCGCGGGGGCCCAACGAGGGCTGCCCGGGCCGGCGGCGGGGGCGGTGCGGCGGCGCCACGTGGCGGGCGCCTATTGGCCCGGGGCGGCGGCGGCGGAGCGTCCGGACATGTCCGGCCCGGCAGTTTTCGTCCGGCGGCGCGAGGGGTTGGATCTAGGGTTTGGACGAGGGGGGATCCGGATTTCGGGGAAGGGATCTAGTTTTATAGGTAGAGGGAGCTAGGAGAGTCCAAATGAGGTGCGGTTTTCGGCCACGCGATCGTGATCGAACGCTCTAGAAGATGGAGCGGGTTTAGGTGGGTTTTGGGCCAAATTGGAAGGGTGTTGGGCTGCAACACACACGAGGCCTTTTCGGTCCCTCGGTTAACCGTTGGAGTATCAAACGAAGTCCAAATGATACGAAACTTGACAGGCGGTCTACCGGTAGTAAACCAAGGCCGCTTGGCAAGTCTCGGTCCAATCCGGAAATGTTTAATCCCCACACACGAAAGAAAGGTAGAAATGACCACCGGAGGAGAACGAAGCGCCGGAATGCAAAACGGACAACGGGGAAAATGCTCGAATGCATGAGATGAACACGTATGCAAATGCAATGCACATGATGACATGATAAGAGATGCATGACAAAGACAACAACACAGAGAGACAAAAACCCAAACTCGAGAAAATAAAATAACTTAACGCCGAAAACGGCAAGAGTTGGAGTACAAATTAGGAAAGTTACATTCGGGGTGTTACATCTCCAGGGCCGGATGTGAGCTACTACGCTGAAAAGAGTGTGAAGCTTCGTTATCGTATGTGTGCGATTATGCTGCCGCGCATGTGCAATTCTCACAGTCGTGCGTGAGCTACTATGTCGATAAAAGTGTGCACCTCCGTGGCATAGTCACCTTGTTGTACAACCTATTCGCAAAAGAGAGAGAGAAGAGGAGGCAAAGCGCGAGCGAGAAACTAGAGAACAACTTACGCAAACATTACTCCAACACCGTGTCTGCTTCCCGGACTCCGCCGAGAAGAGGCCATCACGCTAACACACTCAGTTGATTCATTTTAATTAAGTTAAGGTTCAAGTTATCTACAACCGGACATTAACAAATTCCCATCTGCCCATAACCGCGGGCACGGCTTTCGAAGTTCAAATCCCTGTAGGGGAGTCCCAACTTAGCCCATGACAAGCTCTCACGGTCAACGAAGGAATAGACCTCCTCCCAAGACGTTCCGATCAGACTCGGTATCTCGGTTCTTCAAGACACTTCGACAGGTTAAAACAAGACCAGCAACACCGCCCGAATGTGCCGACAAATCCCGATAGGAGCTGCACATATCTTGTTCTCAAGGCACACTCAGATGAGACTAGCTACGAGTAAAACCAACCCTCAAGTTTCCCCGAGGTGGCCCCGCAGGCAGCTCAGTTCGGACCAACACTCAGAGGAGCACTGGCCCGGGGGGGTTAAAATAAGATGACCCTTGGGCTCCGGTAACCTAAGGGAAAGAGAGGCTAGGTGGCAAATGGTAAAACCAAGGTTGGGCATTGCTGGAAAAGCTTTAATCAAAGCGAACTATCAAGGGGTTCCCATTATAACCCAACCGCGTAAGGAACGCAAAATCCGGGAACATAACACCGATATGACGGGAACTAGGGCGGCAAGAGTGGAACAAAACACTAGGCGAGAGGCCGAGCCTTCCACCCTTTACCAAGTATATAGATGCATTAAGATAACAAGATAATATAATGATATCCCAAGAAGTAAATAAATGTTCCAACAAGGAACGGCCTTCCAATCTTCACCTGCAACTTGCAACGCTATAAGAGGGGCTGAGCAAAGCGGTAACATAGCCAATCAACGCTTTGCTAGGACAATGGTGGGTTAGATGTTTGACATGGCAATTTGGGAGGCTTGAAAGCAAGTGGTAGGCATCGTAGCAATGGCATAGCAAAAGAGCGAGCAGACTAGCATAGCAAAGATAGTAGTGATTTCGAGGGTATAATCATCTTGCCTGCACAGTTGTCAGAGTTGACTGGATCCTCGAAAGCAAACTCAACGGGCTCCTCGTTAGCGAACTCGTCTCCCGGCTCTACCCAAACAAGACAAACAAGCAACAAGGATACAATCAACCACGTGCAAACTCAAACAACGCAATGCAAAGATGGTATGCTAAGCGGGATGCGATGCGGGATGTGAAATGCAAAATATGACAGGAAATGCGTGAACCTGGCCTCAACTTGGAAATCCAAGTGTTCCACTGGAAAGATGAGATGAAATCGCTTGAAAACGACATAAAGAACACCGGAATCGGAGTTACAGTTTGGAAATGGCAAGCGATTCAAAAATGACACCGGTCTGGGATTTACAGCAAGTAGCCATCTAAATGCAACGACATGAACATGCTACAGCAACCAAACATGACAACAAAATACATGGCAGGGATGCATTAAAGATGCTTAACAAAAGTCTAGCACTGAGCTACGGCCAATTCACCCATTAACAGGTTCAAACAAGCATGGCAAAAATGCATATGGTAAACAGATTTCAGACTTAGTGAAATTAACACTTGTCTGGAATTTCAGATCAGATAGCCCTCTTCGGAGCAACAAAACTACATGCTACAGGATCTGAACATGGCAAAGTAAAGCATGGCATGGAGCTACTCAAAGAGATTAACAAAAGTCCCTTAGCGACCTTGAGCCAAAAGGGATCAGAAAATACTGGCAAAAACATAATCAGTTCTCAGACTTGGTGAAAACTGGCACATGCTGAAACATAACTCAAGTAGGCATGTTTACGAGCTCGATGCACTCACTACGGTGCAAGTCATGACAAGACAAGCATACACCCAACAAGAAGGCACAAAATACAAGCTAGACATGGTAAGAACAATAACACAGCATGCACGGATCAACTACAACATCATCGGCAAAATTGCAAACAAGTTGACAATCTGCCCAGATTCACAAAGTAGCAAAAGTAGAGCTCGATTGACTCAAGCTAGGCACTCCATAATTGCAAACAAAGACATGGATGGATAGAGCACTACAAGATTAACAAAACATTCTTACTGATCATCCTCAAAAGAGGCACGGATCACTAGGAAACAACATGAACATATGGCATCATGAGATAAACAGCTCAAGGACTTAGTGGAATTACTAAGTCCCTGAAAACAGAATTACTATGTGCACCACTTTGCAAGCTTGCACTAGTCACCTCACACATCACAAAAATACATGGGTTGCACCTCTGGAAATATGACAAAACCCCTAAAAAAACATATGCAGAGCATCAGGGCATATCATGCACACATTAATCATGGCAAAAATGACAAAAACCTAAATGGAGTAGCAGATCTGACAATTATCTCAAGTAGCCCTCTTCTAACAGCATTTCGGGCATCAAGATGAACTCAAATGAAAATAATGCAATGGAATGAAATGATGTACTCTCTGAGATGAACATTTTGATATGCTATATGCATGAATCGGAGCTACGAATGCAAAGTTACGGAGCTACGAACAGAAGCACTTGAAACGGAAAATATCAGGGACTTGGCAGATTTTCGACCTCCGATCTAGGGTTTGCACGCGGATCGAGGAGTTCGCCGGATCTTCGCCGGAATAGTGCTCGGGGTCGCCGGAGAAGTCAGGGAAGCGAGGGCCGGCCGGATCTCGCCGGATCCGGGCCGGGCGGCGGCGCGCGACGAGGTGGCGGCGGCGGGGCGGCGCGGTCGAGGCCGGTGCGGCGGCCGGAGGCGGCGGGGCCGGCGAGGAGCTGCGGCGGGCTGGCGATGGCGGCTCGGCGGCCGGAGCGCGGGGAGGAGAGGAGAAGGGCGCGGCGGCGGAGGGAGTGGGCCGCGGGGGCCCAACGAGGGCTGCCCGGGCCGGCGGCGGGGGCGGTGCGGCGGCGCCACGTGGCGGGCGCCTATTGGCCCGGGGCGGCGGCGGCGGAGCGTCCGGACATGTCCGGCCCGGCAGTTTTCGTCCGGCGGCGCGAGGGGTTGGATCTAGGGTTTGGACGAGGGGGGATCCGGATTTCGGGGAAGGGATCTAGTTTTATAGGTAGAGGGAGCTAGGAGAGTCCAAATGAGGTGCGGTTTTCGGCCACGCGATCGTGATCGAACGCTCTAGAAGATGGAGCGGGTTTAGGTGGGTTTTGGGCCAAATTGGAAGGGTGTTGGGCTGCAACACACACGAGGCCTTTTCGGTCCCTCGGTTAACCGTTGGAGTATCAAACGAAGTCCAAATGATACGAAACTTGACAGGCGGTCTACCGGTAGTAAACCAAGGCCGCTTGGCAAGTCTCGGTCCAATCCGGAAATGTTTAATCCCCACACACGAAAGAAAGGTAGAAATGACCACCGGAGGAGAACGAAGCGCCGGAATGCAAAACGGACAACGGGGAAAATGCTCGAATGCATGAGATGAACACGTATGCAAATGCAATGCACATGATGACATGATAAGAGATGCATGACAAAGACAACAACACAGAGAGACAAAAACCCAAACTCGAGAAAATAAAATAACTTAACGCCGAAAACGGCAAGAGTTGGAGTACAAATTAGGAAAGTTACATTCGGGGTGTTACATCTCCAGAGCCGGATGTGAGCTACTACGCTGAAAAGAGTGTGAAGCTTCGTTATCGTATGTGTGCGATTATGCTGCCGCGCATGTGCAATTCTCACAGTCGTGCGTGAGCTTCTATGTCGATAAAAGTGTGCACCTCCGTGGCATAGTCACCTTGTTGTACAACTTTCCAATAATCATATCCAACTGAAAATGATTATGTGTGTGACTACAACTACTGAGCATGCCAAAAAAATATGACTAGTAAAAATAGATCAACTTGATGAAAAATATCATCTAACTATGATTTCTGAAATTTATAAGACCTGCTTGTGCAACTATACATGCTTAATTGTACGAGTATGACTTGCATATTATGAAACTTGTCATACATCTGTGTGCAGCTGTATATACAACGTCTCATCCACCGCTGAAGTCTTGATGTAGCCGCAAATCGACGATTCAGTTTGTAGCTACCCCGACCAACTATCTGCAGTCCATGTGCAACTAGTATGGTTGTGCAACTCTTTTTAGGACTTTCAGAAAATCATTAGAATTGATTTCTTAGTTCTTCCTGACTGAATTTGTCTTGTGTACTACTGCTTTTTTGCTTTCAGAGAGAGGTTGGGTTCACTGAGCGATCAACTGAAAACAGAGCAAGCTAGAGCATTGTGGTTGTTCAGTCCCTATTCTTCATGGTTGTTTAGTTACCAGGTATTGTGGTACACGGCTACATGCATGTGTGATGATTTTAATTCCTGCTTGATGCGTCCGGTGGCAACTTGTGGACAGATGATTCATGTTGATTTATGTTGTTTTCAGTTCAACACTTAACTGAAAGTCTTTCTCTGAATCTTGTTCTTGCTCTTCGATCTGCAGGAGAGCAGCAGCGCTAGTACTCTCACAAACAAAAATCAATGCAAAAGAGGAGGCCCTGGACGTGATGGCCAGCAGGTGAAGAGGCCAAACCTCTCGATCGGCATCCCAACACCGAGCAGTAGCACAACCAAACACTATGTCCTAGTACAGTAGTACACCGAGCTACTGCCTAAAGGGCCGAATTGGAACTGGATCGGCGAGAGGTCGCCTCGATGCACTTGGAAAATACGAAGTGGGAGGCCTCGGGTCACGGACGGAGTCGTCGTGGAGCAAGTCGAGGCTCGAAGCGGCGGGGCTCCTCAGGTCGCTGACGGTGGATATGGAGTCCGGCGTGGATATGGTCGCCGCAGAAAGGCGGGGTCTAGTCGTGGGCGTCACCGGCGAGGAGGGCCAGAGGAAGCCGCGGCCGACTATGGCGGGACAGGGAGACCCGCCGCAGCCAGACGGCGACGGGGATTGTGGCCCTCTCGCGTTGTCCCTCCACCGCCTCCCAGCCATGGTCCTCCTACGCCTCCCCGCCATGGCCGCTCAAGGACACGCAGGCCGCCCTCCACAACAGTTGCTCCGTTGTCCTTCACCCCGCCGTTGGAGAAGCAGCATCAGCTATGGGTGGGAAGGGGAGGAGCAGAGTGCACCATGGGAAGGAAGGGAAGGAGAGAGGCGGCGCCATGGGAAGGGAGGGGAAGAGTAGGGAGGCGCCATGGGGAGGAAGGAAGGAGAGGGGCAGGGTGGCGTCATGGTGGAGGACTGGTCTAGAAAAACGACCGTGTCGCCTAGCGAGTCTTCCAGACCAAATAGCACTTGCAGGTGAACTCACGAGGACGGTAGCAAGATTGAGCGGCCAGCTCAAGAGCCGGCTCGAGCCGGCCGCTCGTTCTCTCCAAGAGGTGCGCGTGCACTTTAAGATTTAAGATTTTAGGAACATTCGTGTGCTCAATTGGCCATCGCGAGTTGCCGTGGGTTTCCGGTTCGAATCCCCACACGTCCGAAATTTTAGTCTCTTCTTAGTTTCTTTCCTTCATTCACTGACAGGTGGGACCCACGTGGGGAGGAGATAGAACCCTTCCACACAGCATGTTTGACCGGTCAACTCAAATAAAATATGAACCTATACGACTAGTCAGTGCCCGTATAATCACCTCAACTTGTACATAGTAACCGTATTGACTAACTTCTTATATGCAGTGACCAAAATAAGCTCGCGACACAAGTTCAGGTACCATAGATGAATTTTACTCTCTGCTAAATGTACCTCGGTTTGATGCCATTTTGTGGATATTCAAACATCCGGGCCAGTCCATGGACATTTGTGCATATCGTTAGATGGCAAAGTGTCCAGACCTAGGGGCGTTTCGATGCACCGCGCTGGAGTTGCCCTAAACGTTCAGATAGAACACCCTTTGGTGAGCTGCAAAATTTATACAGGTACGACGCCATATTGCTTCAAAGAGGGGGCAAACTGCTCCATGCATGAAAATGAAGCAACAATAAATAACGGGCACAGGCTATAATTACCAAATAAAACATGAATCTCATGCAGAAAATTGGGCCGAAAGAATATCTGCTCTTAGCTTGATGGGGCCTGGCTACTTTTTGATGACGATTTGGCAACATAGATCTGCTTCACCCTACCAGTGCCATATTTCTTGTTGGAACCAGAGCTCCTCCCGGGATATCCTGACCGACGTTGCCATTCATTCACAGTTCCAGCCCTTTGGGTAACCCTGGCCAGACGATCCTGATTATTATTAACTGAATGCTTGAACTGTTGATCCGATGGTAATGAAGACTGGTGTGGCTTGGAGGGCATCTTGGCAACTTGACCAGACTTGGGGTTGCTATTTGGGACTTCATTGCCGATCACACCTTTCCGGACAAATGAAGGCTCAGCAGTTCGAGCATCTGAACTGCTTGAGGCTGGCTGTTTAACATCCGACGACTGGGAGGCAGCTATACTTGGGAAACTCTTGTTGCTATCTGATGTTGAGGGCTCCTGGAACCGCTCATTTGTACTTGACTTGTCAATTACCACATTATCAACATACTGTGATGCCACTGTACCATCTATTGGATGCGGTTGCAGTTGCACTGATAACGGGACAGAGTGCATAGGCACACGTGGCCAACAAGGTTGCACCTGTATTTTCGCAGATGACTGGAATAATAGTCACGAAGTTAGTTACAATGCCAACAGAGAAAATGTTGTGGCATAAAACAAAACAGAAACTTGTTTGTAACCAGGTTATTTAGTTCAATATACAATGATCATAGAAAATATACATTGGGGGCTCTCCTAAAAAATACAATGATTTTATTTGAAACTGGCAATGGCAAGCAATTGTGTGAACATAGATTAAATCTGCCATAGAGAAAAGCAAAAACAGATCCAATGCTTCCGAAGCAGAACAGCTACAATGTCCACGTCATGAGCGAGGCCAACCTTCGGATCACCGCCGGGGCGAAGAAACTAGGGTCATTTGTTTTGTGGGGGTCACTTGTAACAAACTCTATCCTCTAGATGAGGCAAATCCTCCGTATCGAAGAAGAAGAAAACAGTGCACATAGTCAATAATAATGTGTCAACCCTACACCCCGGGCACATACTGGAAAAGGCTAACAAATCCGAGCTACTACCTAGATTCAAGAATATAAGGTGTATCCGTTTTCATGCCAGTCAAACATTTGTATGTTTGACCAAGATTATAGAAGAAAATATCAACATCTATAATACAAAATAAGTAAAAAAAATGAAATACTTTTCTTGATGGATCTAATGATACAAATATGGTATTGTAGATATTGATACTTTTTTCTAAAAACTTGGTGAAATATGCAAATGTTTGACTTCTGAAAAAACTAATACACCTTATATTTTGGAAGGGAGGGAGTATAGTAAATGCTGCCACAAAGTGCCTCCAACTGTTTCATGCATATGAAGTTATGCACAAGAGAGAGAGAGGGAGGGAGAGAGAGAGAGAGAGATTGCTCTTTCTGATCCTATAACACAAACTAATCACCCTACTGATAATGAAATGGATATCCAAACACATAAGGATGAACCAATTTGATTCTCTACACATGTTATCTGAACCAACTATTGCATACCTGGAACGAAGCCATGTCAAACATTGTCAGCGGGGATGGGATTGGCATGATAGAAGTTGCACGTAGATGCGGCACTTGAGTAGGAAAACTGGGTGAGGTTACTTGACCAGGTAGCACACTTTGGTTGCTTGGATCACTCTGGCTGATGCCAACAGAAGGTCCTTGGTTTTGCTTCCAATCAGGCTGCTTGTCACCAGGAATGTAAGTGGCTCCCATAAAACCAAGCCCCATTTGACCAAATTGCCCAAGTGGGGCAAAGTGGTTGTAGACCACCATATGTGGAGGACCTTGCATGCCTGGGATTCCTCCAGGGCTAATGAAAGGACCAGCGAATCCAGTAGGGGGGCGATAAAATGAATCCACCATAGATGGCCAAGCACCCAACTGTGCTGAAGGCAAAGCGTTGCTTCTTTGAGGCTGTTGACCCAAAGTGCCGGCAGATTCATCACTTGGCCCAAATGCAAAAGGATGTCCTCCTAACATTGTGTTCATCTCGAAGCAAGAGAAGTGGGACGGCTGTGCAATGGGGAACTGAGAAAGCGTTGGCCCTGGCACCTGTGGGCTTGGTAAAGAAGGCCACAGGGGCATTGACGGAGTGTCAACTGACAGGTCTGCTGGAAGGGCAACCGTCAGTGGCTCCTCTCCAGATGATTGACCAGGTTGACCTGTTATTGCCCCTGCTTAAGTTTTATTAAGCTCTATAAATACAGGTGCATCTAAAAGGTAATTTTTAAATCAAATAATCAACAACCAGAAGATCATACCTCCGGCTGTTAACCCAGTGAGATCCTTACTGCTAAAGCTATTTTTGTCTGAAGCAGAAGCTGCAGTTCCAACTGCCTCATCAGTACAAATAGCTGCAACAGCCACAGCAGAAGCAGCTGCTTCAGCCTCAGCTTGAGCTTCAACCTCCTCTGAGTTTGAACATTGATCTTTAGTAGTAGCCTTCTCCTTATCGAACAAAACAGCAGCACTACTGTTATCACCACGCAAATTTCGGTCAATCTTCATTTCAGGCCAAGATGAACCTGGAGCACCAAGCCCTTTTGAAATTGTTCGGGTGATGGGAGCCAGTACGGTTGGCGAGGTAACTGCCCCTGAGCATTGTAATTATTTCATCATCAATGAAGCTGCTGGAAGCATTGTACGATACTAATACAAACCATGATGTGCTTACCAAACTGAATCTTCTCCCCAGCCAAAAGAGAATTGATAGGGCTAGCAGATGTGTATGCCATGTCCGTGGTTACTGTAGGAGATAGAGCATTATTGGACTCCAAAGGAAAGCCAGAACCTCCTTGTTCAAACTTTGCTGGTTTCATTGCTTCCTCAAGTTGAATTTGAGTTAATGGCATAACCTAGCATGGGCACAAGTTGTCAGAAGCTATACAAGCACAGAATTGTAAGACTTCAGAGTTAGAAACAACTCGTCTTTAAAAGATAAACGTGCCAATTGTTGCCTTAAAACTCAGAAGTGCATGTAGAACCACAATATTTGTTAAGAAAATCAATACTCCCTCCATTCTCAAATAGATGCCGCACTAGAATGCATGGCCAAACTTCCAATCACTTTTTTGAACACTAAAATATATACAATTATTCAGATTTGTCGCAATGAAATCATATTAATGCAATATATTTCCTTACCATTAATTCAATATCTCTTTATTCTAAAACTGACTACTGACGCAGTAATCTCATTAAGCCATGCACTGCTAAATTCCATTCATAAACTAATTAAGATTTCTTTTTTTTAACTTGTTTAAGATTTCCTTTTTACTGCACTTGTGCTTTGTGAGTGCGGTGCAAACAGTGAACTTAAAAGACATTGCAAAACAATTGGTTGGTTCATGCACTGAAAGACTGCGTTGATCAGAACATACAAACCAGCGCCGCGTGCTCCAGGAAATAACAAGCATGGACATCCATTTATACGTATGAGTTCGCCACATCATAGTGGATAAGTGCTTAGTAGTACATGTGCTGTCTAAAGCATTGATCATATTTTCCATTCTTTGGGTGCATCCAAAATTATAATTTTCTGGTTAGTGAAACAGTGAAGGTTGTGATTATGATGTGAGTGATCATGATTTGATGTGAGCAGAAATAGTATTAGTAGATTATAACCATTCTGTTTGTGCTACCGACATAAATTCACGCGCTACTATTTCTACAAAGAACACCATTTCTATGATTCAGTAATCTGCTAGCTATTAGGGCACTGAAAGTTCTGATCATTTAGAAGTACTAAAAAAAAGTCGTCCCATAACTATACTATAAATTATACATTATATATGTTTCTGTAATTGTCATATACACACTGTTCATTATAAGTTGTTACTTTTGCTTTCAGAGTGTTAGAAGAGAGGTTCAGCTTTGAGAAAAGACATTCAAACCATTCCGGAAACAAAATATCTTTGAACAATTAAAGGCATGATTGTACATACACATACAGGGTAACTTGATTTTAAAATATATCAAAAATATCAACTTACTATTCAAGCTGCACCGCGTGGACATGACCATAGTTTCTATTTTAATAGCGTATAGTAAGGAAAAGTAGAAGTTAGATTTCTATCTTGGAGATAACATCAATGTCCAAATATTAAGTACATGTATAGCATGGCCCACCCAGCACAAAGTTAGGATGAGTGCCCGATCCAAAATAACATGACTTCACTGACATGCAGAAATTTCGCAATGTAGGTTATTTTATTGTATAGTGCTAGCTCACTTCCCATCGTTTATGAAGGTAAACTGTGAAACTATATGCTTTGGGTATAAAATGCTTTTGCCTGCAGAATATATAAGCAGCACAGGACTGTCTACATTAACTTGGCACACAGAAGATGAAGTCAGCAGAAACACAAAATGAAGGTCCCCCAAGGCAACCAAGGCACTTCGTACTGTTTTGAATAATGATCTGTACATATGGACAAAAAAACTTGCCAAAGCAATCTACCTGCTGGTTCATTTGTGAACTATCCCAGTTGCCCATGTTTGTGCCAATGGACAATGTTTTATTATTGCTTTCTGATAAGCATGCCACAAGCTTTGTTGCGGTACTAGAAGTTATCAAGTCGGAGGTTGCCTGGCTTCGGATAGGCCTGCAAAAGAATTTTTGAACAAGGTTCTAAACAAGAATCCTAGTTAAATAGCATAAACATAACTAAGATACAGTGCTACATACTTCTTTGCATGGTAGTTTGTACGAGGTCCTGTGTTGGCTGAAGGTGGCCGCCCTATGGGTGTAATTGAAGCTGTATCACCCATGAATGAAGATGATGGTTCGGTGTGATCAAGGACCCTTCCTTCAACTCCAAGGACAGAACCCGAAGAAACTTTCTTCGCAGGTTCCCCACCGAAAGAAACTGTCCCCTTATAAATACTTGAACTGCTAAAACTGTGTAGAGACATTTGATGCTGCTTGCGGGGAGCCTGGTTCAACAAACACGAAAGCATTAATTTTACGAAGACAAATAGATACAAGGCACCAATGTAAAGGATGATAACTTGGCACCTTTGCCATCCTTATTTTGGATCTATTTTCTTTCTCCCTCTGCTCTCTCCTGACACTCATGATCTGCTTCTTGGACCTGACTTCAATGAAACCATCTGCATCAGCAGGCATTTCAACGCCTTGCTGCCTAACGATGCGTACAACTCCAGCATGTAACGAGGTATTAGCGTCTCCCTCGGGGATACCACCTGCTCTAGATTCTGTGTACCCACAATGAGACCTGTCATAAGATGGAGCCTTCTGTGCGATTCTCTCTGTTTTACTATAATAATGAGCAGATGTAGATGAAGAATCTGCTCCATTAATATCACTTGCTTCATTTGTACCTTCCTTTCTGTTCACATTTCTCACCAGAATCTCCCTTGCCAATCCATTGGAAACCAGATTCTCATTCTGCTCATCGTGGCACTCAGAAGCTAGGGCTTCGTTCTTCTCAACATTTGCCCGCACTCTAAATTCAGTTCTTCTTATGTTCCTACGAGACCTTCTCTGGAATCCTCTGGAATCTTTATGAAAAGGTTCAACAGCTGTGCCTGTTGATCCCATATTAGATTCTTTAACAGCATAACCGTATCTCCTCCCACTTCCACCAGATACAGCGCCTGCCTTTAGGCCACTCAAGGCTTTCCCATATGAACCAACTTGAGAAGATTCTGCGTTATTGAAAGAAGATTTGTGATTCCGCTTTGAGGAGAGATCATTATTCCTCTGAGAATCACCTTTTGAAAGTCCAAAAGATGCATTTTCTTCAATTGAAGTTCTGTCTAATCGGCTGTGAAATTCATTTAAACCAGCCATCCGGTTGATTTCAGATTCATTGCGCTGATGCAAATTTGATTCTCTTGGGGTATTCTGGTTTACATTTGGATCCATCTCATTGGGTATACCACTCGAACCATTCTGTTTCGATATATGTGGAGATGGTGCGGGGGGCTGAACGGAAGGCACTGCCTGAGAATGTGGTCGAACATTCTGGGCAATAGGGCGGACATGCCTCAACTGACCAAACTTGAATAAAGGAGCTGATGAAGGGAGCAGTTGAGCCAGGGATGGGTTAATCTGATTGTGGAGATGGATCGGCATCTGTATGGAGCCAATCTGAATGGCTCGAACCGGAGTTGGTATTAAAGATGACCTGGAAAACAAACCGAACTGCAGACTAACAGGAACTTCATTCTGGTCAATTACTGCTGATGTTGATGAATCAACAGGCAGGGCAAAAGATGCCTCAGGTAACTTGGAACTTGGCACAGCTGTGCTACCGGATGGATCAACATTGGATTCATCGGTCAAGGCATTTGTTTGATCAAGAGCTAAGTCTTGAAGCGTAACAAGGTCACAAGGATCAACTGAACCACATCTCAACTCTTGCTCCACGACGCCCGAGTGTACACCAACTTCCAGTTCTGTGCTCTTCACAGAAGTTAATTCAAGCTCACTATTCAGGGGAATTTCAACCTGTACACCCTGATCAAATCCAAGTATAACTGGCTCCATTTCTGCAGTTGTATTATGTTCCTCTGCAAACTCATCATCCAAGTCAAGATGCACGTCTGTGAACTCATTAGCCAAGTCAAGAGTATCACCATCGCCATCATTGATTTCATCTTCTTGGTAGCTATTGCCTTCCTCATCATACACATCCTGTTTTTGCTTGGACTCATTGTGTTCACTTGGCCATTCATCATCCTCCATGTGAGAAGCCGTGCTTGAGGTGGCGATTCTGCTTATGTTTGCTGCATCTAAAGTTGAAGCCGCTTGGTCATTATCAGATACCACAGTACGATAACCATCAGCAGAAGTTGGCAGTGCAGGCGAATCACCAGAAACATCCATCTCGTCATGTGAAACATGTGGAGGTGATCTAGGAGGGCTTGAAACACAAAGAGAAGATTGTGAGCCCAAGACAGGGCTCGCCCTGTCCCCATTTTGCTGCTCATTGACAACAATGCCTTCAGCAGGTGTCCCATGCTGGCGGGATACCTCTTGGTATGCACTACCATATTGGCTGTGCATAGTTTGTTCATCATCTCTACTGGAGCTCTCTCCCATTACATCATGAATGAAAGATGAATTGGCACGTTGAATAGAAGCACTAATTGCACTTCCATGCATTGAGGTCACAACAGGTGGGGGGGGTACACGTAGTTGCCGCATAGGGTAGCAGGATTTTGTAAAAGAGGAGAAATCATTAGCCTCGGAGTTCTGGAACATTCTCTCTCCTTGTTGAGCATTGGAGCTTCCGTAGGAACCACTAGGCAGCCATGTAGCATCTCCAAACCTATCACTATTGAAAAAATGAGTGTCAAATTCAGACTGCTTGTCAAAACAGTTATTCCCCCTCGGTGCATCCCACCCTGGAACTCTTCCTTGACTATAATCTTCCAGTGCCCATGATGAATCATTGATTTGGTCTCTCGAAGATGGCCCGACTAGCGATGCCCGAAATCCATCATAAGAATCTTTTTTAGGGAAGCTTCCCCTCTTAGTACCCAAAGTGTCGCACCGTGGACTGTAATGTAGATTTTCTTGGTCTTCAAATGCAGCCCTTGCACTGTGGTACGCGTGTTCTCTATCAACCAAGCCTGAGTGTCCATCTCCCATAGTGTTGACCGCCCTTGGAACTGTATCACTGTACCGGTTGAGACTGGAAGCCACCGATGACATGGAGGTATTGATGCGCTCACCCAGTCTGCTAATATCATGTCTTTCACCAGCATTATTGTACCGTGACACATCTCTATCTTTCAAGGCTCCAAGTGTTTGTTCATCATTGGCAGCTGAAGTAAGATTTCCATCGCTCATGTTTGATTCGGCTCGCCGTCTAGCAATCCTTGCCTCCAATTCCAGGAGCTTTTGACGTGCGGCTTCTCTACGCCGCTCCTCCTCCATAGCAACCCTTGTCTTCTCTTCCTCCCTAGCAATTCTCTGCTCCTCAACTCTTCTAGCAGCTTCCAGCGTCTCTTGCTCGGCTTGCCAAACAGCCTGTCTTGTCTCATCTTCCACCAACCGCCGCCTTTCCTCCTCCTCTCTTATCAGCTTCTCCCTCTCCTCATCTTGTTTCCGAGCGATTTCTCTGACTCTGGCCTGTTCTTCCACTACCCGCTGTCTCTCTTGCTCTTGTACCCTCAAGATCCTATCGAGCTCAGCCTCAAATGACTCCCTTACTGGATCATGGAAATCTGATGGTTTGGTTGTTTCTTTTTTCTTCTTTATTGAACTGAAACTAACGGCAGAAATGCTATCAAAACCAGTATGCTCAACTAAAGGCCTTACAGGGACTCCAGCGAGCCACTTATCCCTGCCAAATTTTGTTCCCAGCTCATTAACTAAAGGTCCCTTATTACCAAGATATGGCATCACCTTGGAAACAGGATTATTCTGGAAAGACTTCCCTCTGTACCAGTTATTAGAATTATCATTGTAACATTCACCTGCAGTTTCCCCAACATGTGCGCTTCCATGCAGTTCAGTCCCAATCTGTCCATAGGCTCGCACAGCAGGATCCTTACTAGTATTGCACAAATCCTTGGAGGCACCATTAGTAATGCCTTCATGGTAAAGTAATTGTCCGCTTCCTTTGCCTGCACTGTAAGGACGACCATCTGTCTTCTCCACATTGTGGCTTGGCCTAGGAGATCGCCACAAACCATCTTGCCCGCCCTCTTTATTGGGAGCAATGGAATCTCTCCCACAGGACTCATTTTTTAAGTGCTCCATCGTCACGCCATAAAGGTCGCGCCCTGGAACCATGGTCTCGATCCTACCAAATCCCCTCTCTTTACTGTCGCGATCTGGGAGACTCAGCACTGTATCACGCTCATCATCAGCCCAATCAGCATCATACCTAAGCCGCACCAGTGGCAGCGGCCCCAAATCATGAGTTTGCACTTTCTCCACTGAACCATGGAGACCAGTACCTGTGACGCCAACAGAAGCCAAGGGCTCAGCACCACGCGAGGGCATCACATGTGGTCGCATGCCCAGGGGCATCGGCTGTGTCTCCGGCATGGCGGCTTGAGCCCCATAAAGGTCTTTCTGGCGATGCTGCACGAGTGGCGGAGGTGGTGGCGCCACCGCTGCTTTAAGAGAAGGGAAGTCCTCGCCCCGCAAGACGACAGCTTTCTCCTGGAATCCATACGACGGGGGCCTGGAAACGCCACTAGGAGCCGGTATCGAGCCCAGTGGCTTCTCGGATGCCGGAGCAGGCTTCGTCCACCCAGCCACGGCCCCGCCGGATCGGGGCGGGGCTGAGGCGACCCCACCGCCTGCAGTGACGGTCGCGCCCTCGAAGCGCTCGTGCTCCTTGCGGAGCGAGGGGAGGTTCAGAGGCGGCGGTACGGAGAGCTTGGGCTGCTGCGGCTTGGCCATAGAGGAGGAGCCGCGACCGCGGGAAAGCACCACCATGCCACCGCCGCCGCCGGCAGAGGGGGCAGCGGGGCGGGAGGGGCGGCCGCCACTTTGGGATTGGGCGGACTGGCCGTACGATCGGTTGAGGTTAACGGATACAAATTTGCCGGGGTGCGACATCGGCGGCTGTGGCGGCCGCGGAGCGCATGAAACCCTAGCTGCAGCCCGATGCGCGGGTGGGCGTGCGGGGAGGGGGTGGAGGAGGCGACGGCTCGGGGTTTATGCGAGGTCTGGTGGAGATGGGGAGGAGGAGGAGGTGGTGGTGGGTGGTGGTGGTGGTGGCTCGCCGCCGAAGAGGAGGCGACGGCGGTGGGTGGTGGGATTTGGAACGGGGGATTGGTGCCGGGTCCGGAAGAGGGACGCGGGGGGAGGGATGCGAGTGAGCACTGCGGCACGAATCTTAAAAGAGTTAATTACACCTGGGGTACATAAACTTTCGCGGCGGTAACGGATTCATACACAAACAAAAAAAACCATAAAAGTCATACATCAACTCTGATGCGGTAACGTTTAGGTACAAAACAGTCCGAAACATGCCAACTGGGCTGCCACGTGGGAAGAGAAGGCTCGCGGCAGGTGTTGGGCACTTTTCTACATTCCCCCTGGTGTGGTACAATATTTGCGGTTCGCCCCGGTGCTCACAAACCCTCCTTAACCCTCTGCTGTCTCTGTTTCTCTGCGTCGTGTTGGGCCTCTGTTTCTTTGCCCCCGTGTCGCCTTCTCTGCTTCGACGCCGTCGCCTTCTCTGCCGCCGGTTTGGACGCCGCCGCCCATCGACGCGGCATGGAGCCGCTCCTGCGGGGGCCCGGGGAGTTCCCTCCTGAGTACGGTACGCGCTCGATCCTCTTCTCCTGCTGGGTTGCTCCTTTGTCCTAGGGTTTTGATCGGGCTAGGTTCTTCATGATTTAGGTGGAAAGATTGATGTTTTGTTGACGCAATTCATGCGATGAAGGGAATGTAGGTGTTTGATAGGACGATTACTGCTGTTTCGTTGCTTTCCATGTTGACTTGCCGGTGGTGATGATTTGGGGCTTAATTTAGGGTTAATTTAAGGGTTGTTCTTGGATTTGAAGGAAGATGTGATAGATGTTGTGATTGTTGTGATGTATGCACCCCCCCTATGATTACTGTGATGGATGCCCTATTCTTGCTGTCGAAATTCAGTTATTGCACTGTACTTGCTGTCAAAATTCAGTTAGTGATTGTTGTCGAATTCAGTTAAGTGCATGTTGTCCATAAATGTTGCAGTGAATTCAATTAAGTGATGCTAAATGTTGTTAATTAGTTATTGGTGTACTATATACTCAAAAGGAATTCATTTACTGCTGTGTTTTTCATTAGAGTCTGAAGAAAAAATCTGTCTTTTTTGCAGTAACTTCAGGAGAAGAATCTCTGTTGTTCTCTGTAGCGTTTGAGCACAATGGCATATTTATTGGGCAAGGAGTCAACAGATCATATATTGGCAGCACTTATTGTGAATTTGACTACTGTCATGCTGACACTTGGTCCTTAGATATGCTGAAATTTTGCCTGGACAAGCTGGATTACTCCCATGGTTACCCAGATCTGCAAGTGTACTGGTGCTTGCCAGGCAAAGACATAGTAGATGGCCTTGTTTGTGTGGATACTGAAGAGGTCATTGCTGCTATGGTCAATGCAAGCAAAGAATGTAAGACACTGCTATTAATAGTGGATGAGGAGAACAAGATAAGAACTTTGTATGATGATGTGATCCTAGATGGGCCCCCTCTGCCAAGGGTAATTACTCCAAGGAAATTGCCAAGGTCTGCTGAAGGAATAGAGGAAGAAGACAATGGAGAGGCAGGAGAGGAAGAAGAAAATGCAGATGATAGAGAGGAAGGAGAGCAAGGAGATGGCACAGCAACAACAGAGCAAGGAGAGGAAACTGATTCAGATTTTTATGAGAGTGATTATGATGTGGAAGATATGGATGATGATCTATTCCTTGAGAATGTAGATGTAGAAGTTGGTGACTACAATGAACAGGAAGGATATGTACCAGAGGATGATCCTTTAGATGATGATGAGCTAAACCTGTCCAAAGCAGAACTTGAGAAACTGCAATACACATTTAGGGCTTACAATCCAGAAGTTGACATGAACAATCCAGTGTTCAGAGTAGGTCTTGTGTTTGGTGACATGAAAGAGCTGAGGATGGCATTGGATGCATACACTGTGAGGAACAGAGTCAAAATTTTCAAACCAAGAAATGAGAGTGAGAGGCTTAATGCAGTGTGTTCTCAGGGATGCCATTGGCTGCTTAAAGCTTCAAAGGACAATAGGACTGGAAGCAATGTAATAAGGCAGTACAATGACAATCACACATGCCAGAAACACTTTGATTCCAAGTGTTTGACTGTTAAGATTCTTACACAAAAATTCCTTGATGAGTTTAGAGACAACCAGAAAATGGACCTCACAACATTTGAGAACAAAGTGCAGAGAGAGTTCAAGTTGATGCCCAATAAAATGAATCTGGGAAGAGCTAGAAAGGCAGCACTGGGTATCATCCATGGAAATGAAGCAGAGCAATACCAGCAGCTATGGGATTATGGCCAAGAACTAAGAAGGTGCAATCCTGGGAGCAAATTTATTGTCGGAACAACCAAGGTGAAGGGGAAAGATGATGCACTCCGAAAGGACCATTTGTCATCACTGTATTGGTCCTATGATGCTTGCAAGAGAGGGTTTCTAAAGGGATGTAGGCCTATAATATTTCTGGATGGCTGCCACTTGAAGAGCAGGTACAAAGGCCAGCTACTGACAGCAGTGGGCATAGACCCAAATGACTGTATATTTCCTATTGCTATGGGTTTGGTGGAAGTGGAGTCTACTTATACATGGGAATGGTTCTTGACAACACTTAAGAATGATCTCAACATTGTGAACACATGCCCATATACTATCATGAGTGACAAGCAAAAGGTAATGCAAATGTGTGCTTCTTCATGTGTACATGAGCTCTATAGAACTATGCTTCTTCATGTGTGCTTATGTGTGACTTTGTGCAAATTTTCAGGGTATAATAAATGCAGTTGGGAAAGTTTTTCCAGATGCTGAGCATAGATTTTGTGTTAGGCACTTATACCAGAACTTCCAGAAGAAGTTCAAAGGGGAAACACTGAAAAACCTTTTGTGGGCCATGGCAAGATCAACAAATTTACCAAAGTGGACACAAAACAGAGAGAAAATGAGAGAGGCCAACATTGAAGCTTACAACTGGCTTGAGGACAAAGCACCTAACCAATGGGTTAAGAACTTCTTTAGTGACTTCCCCAAGTGTGATATCCTCTTGAACAACATGTCTGAGGTCTTCAATAGGTACATTTTTAGTTCTTCTTTAATTTCCATTGATGCTTTCATTGATGAGTGAATTGCTCATTTAAATACTTTGCAACTGTTTTACTCATACAACTGTTTTAAGTACATTGCAGCTACATACTAGATGCCAGGGGTATGTGCATTATATCCATGTTAGAATGTATCTTGGGAAAACTTTCATTAAGACTTGCTAGCAAGCATAGGGAGGCAGTGAAAAAGTGGACTGGAAAAATCTGTCCAAAGATTAGAAAGAAGTTAGAAAAGAATGCAGAGTTGAGTGGTAACTGTTTTCCAAGAGATGCTGGCAATGGCATTTATCATGTGCAATCTGGACCCAACTCATATATAGTTGATATCATTGGTAGAACTTGTGATTGCAAGAGCTGGGGGTTGAGTGGAATTCTTTGTCCACATGCTATAGCAGTTTGTAGGGCTGAGAGGATAGACCCTGAGGAGTTGGTGCACAAATGTTACACCATAGAAACATATCTGAAGGCCTATGGTCACAATATCATGCCTCTCAGAGACAGGACCCACTGGG
This sequence comes from Triticum urartu, assembly GCF_056163025.1. NCBI lineage: Eukaryota > Viridiplantae > Streptophyta > Magnoliopsida > Poales > Poaceae > Triticum > Triticum urartu. The sequence goes on from NC_141876.1 coordinate 303,563,358, forward strand.
ATAAGCTAAATGGAATGTACATCCATCCTCCTTTGTTTACTAAGGTCATGGGAAGGCCAGCCACAAAGAGGAGGAAAACTCCATAAGAGAAGAAGAAGAAGAAGGATGGCACAGTTTATCTCAATAAAAAGGGTGTGGCAATGCACTGTTCAGTATGTGGAAAAGATGATCACAACAAAAGGGATCATGGCAAATACATGGAAAGGCAAATGCAGGATCCACAAGTGGAAGAGGAAGAGGAAGAGGAAGATGAGTTTGCATGCCCTGAAATTCTCCAGGTTGGTGCACATTATTTTACCAGAATTTCATTGCACTTTACTTCATTGTATGACTTAATTGTCATGTGTAGGATATACTGCCTCAGCACATCAACCATAGGCTGGATCCAATCAATGATAGGAGCAGCATGGTGTACATAATGGGACAAGAGGTACTTGATGTTGCATGTTTGCATGTTTACTTGATGTACACAATGGGATAGTAGGAGCAACCTTGTAAGATGAGTTTGCATGTTTTCACTTACTGTTGCACTTGATGTTGAAGGAGAGGGCTCATCTTACAAGGATGGTGCCACCTGGACCTCTCCCAGAGGAATCCAGTTTTGTAGCTAATGCCAGAGATTTGATTCCACGGAGAAGAACAAATACTACTGCAACTGTTAGAGGAAGAACAACTATGGCAAGCAGAGGCAAGAGAAGGGCAACAACACAAGTGGTACCAAATGCAGGTACTGACTGTTTAACTTAAATCACAAGTGTTGGTCCTGACTGTTTGCATGTTCTTAAGTTACTATACTTTTCAAATGCAGATGAGCCTGGAACAAGTGCCAATGCAGGCAGAGCAGTGAAGAAAACAAGAAGTGGTGGAAGATCGGGTGGAAGAAGTGGTGGAAGGACTGGCGGCAGAGCTGGTGGAAGACCTGGTGCAAGAGGAGGTAGAGCTGGAAGAGGCACTGGCCCAGAAGCAGCAGGGGGAGGAGCTGGTGTAGAAGGGAGAAGAGTTGAAGATACAGCTATGTGGCAGTTGATGTTTGGACAAGATGGAGCAAGGAATGCCATACCAGACTTGAATGAGGAGATTCCAGTGACCCAGAATGCCCCTAGCACTCCAGAAAATTAGTTTAGTTGCTCAATTAGTTCATAGCTGAACTGCAAAAATGTCCCAGTTCATGTATGAACTGCAACCTTGCAACAAAACATGTTTTGTAATGCACTGGTAGTCATTTAGGCCATGGTGGACCTTCATTTTGCCTGTCATATATCTATCATGCATGGTGCACAATGATTATGTTGTTGATCTCCATATCTGTCATGCTATATTGAGCCAAGTTGTTCATTTAAAAAATATCTGTTTTGTGTATGAGGCTGCAAATTTCAGTTAAAATAACTCCAACTTTGTCTCTGCTTTTTGTATTTGCATTTCAAATTTTCAGTAAAAAGGTATAATACTGCTATTATCTATTTGCATTTGCAGTAAATATGCAAAAAAAATTGAGAACAATTGAGAACAAATATGATACTACTATTATCTATTTGCACTTCAAATATTGCAAAAAAATTATTCAAAAAAATTTGGGTGATACTGGGACTCAAACCCAGTATCTGGTACTTGTGACAGTGGGGGTCGTACCAGTAGGCTATGAGAGGATATCAAGCATATGCTGCCAATCTTCCAATTTGTATATACTGCTAAACCTTACTAGTCGTCCGATCAGAAATCAACGGACACTGCATCGTCTGCCACCTCTGGCCAAACAGGGCGGCGCACGACACCGCCCGTACGCCGGTGGGCCATCGCCACTTCCCGCCTTAGCCTCTTCCCGCAAACGCCGCTTCCCGCCTTCGCCGCTTCCCGCCAACGCCTCTTCCTGCCTTCGCCTCTTCCCGCCATCGCCGCTCGGCCTCTACAAAAGACATGGTCACCATGGCCAAACTCGAGCCACTTCCGTCCACTGACATGGTGCGCAAGCTCATCACCACCTGGGCAACAATCACCGGGACATGGGATCACGTTGCGCGTCCCCGTTCCTCTTCCACCCCTGCTCCGCCGCCCAATCCCTCTCCTACCACGCCCGAGCCCGAGCCATGGGAGCCATGGGAGCACGCTCCCCTCTAGCCCGAGACATGGGAGCCATGGGAGCACGCTCCCCTCCAACCCGAGCAGCAGCCGCTCCCAGCCGTGGTGCCCACCGTTGATCAGTAGACTGCCCTGCTGAATTCGTACGGCACAGTCCGCAGGGAACACGCCAGCCGTGACCTGCAAGCGGCCATCGACAGACGTGTCGTTGCCATCTCCAATGACACCGCGGTGAGGGAAGAATCCACTCGCATGTTCACCGCCGACGAGCGCCAAGCAGTCCTGGGGCTCCACGCAGATGTTCAGGCATCAGACGCAGCTAGAGTGCGGCAGGCCGTCGCACACCACAGTGCGGCGCGCGACGCCATGGTCCGAAGGCAGGCTGCAGCCACGGAGAAGGCACCAGCGCATGTCAGCCATGGTCCGGAGCCAAGCTGCAGCCGCCCGGTCACGGAGTACATCGACCTATCATCCGACGAGGACTAGAGGTTCAGAAAGTTCAGAGTTTCAGAACTCTGTTCTTGTTGCAGTGATGAGAGTTTCAGAAAGTTCTGAGTTCTCCAGTTTATCCCAAGTTAGTTTGTGTTATTACCCAAGTTAGTTTGTGCTGTTATCTTCTAATGCTCAAGTCAGTTTGTGTTAATCAAGTCAACTTTGTTCTACTCAGTTCGTGTTAATCATTGTTGTACTCTGTACTGAACTTCTTCAGAGAAATTCAGTGTCAATCTAGTGAATTTCTTCAGTGTTCTACTTATTTTGCATTTGAGAGTTTATTTGTCTGAATTTCTGTGTTGGATAACATAACTTGTCAAATTTGCAGATTAAGAAAGACAAATAACTGGGCATGAAAATTTTCAAACTTGACAAACTTGTTCATCATACAGTCACACATACTTGAAATCCTCACACAAATCCCCTACTAACCAATGCAACAAGAGCATAAATCACTACACTTGCAAGAACAACAAGTACTAGAAACAAATCTAATTTTTCCCTACCTTTTCTCTGCTCATCTAATTTATTCCTCTCTTTCTTCATCCTCTGAATGTCTTGTTCCTTGTCAAGCAAAGCATTTTGTAGCTTCTGGTTGTCATTTGCAAGCTTTCCAATTACCACCCTTGATCTGCCCTGCCATGCATCATCCATCCACCTCAAATACCCACAGGAGTTTAACCCCTGTACATTTCAAATTACAGAAACACATCCGGTCAAAATTGTCATACGGTGCAAAATTCAGTGAAACAAATAAAAAAACTTATCTCACACCTCGTATGGACAACTCAGAAATCGTCGGCCTGCATCAAATCCTTCATTGCAAACCCTAATAACTCATCAAATCCTTCATTGCAAACCCTAATAACTGGCGTCAATTTGCACCCACATTCAGCCGCACCAAATCCTTCATTGGAAACCCTAATTCCGCATGCCCCCTAAAATTCCAAAGTGAAATCAAAAACAAGAAATACAACAAGAAAATCGAGGAAAGAACATACCTTCATCGCTTTTTTGGAGCCAAAACTAAGCTCTAATGTGACTATCCACTCGCCATCCATGTCGCATCCGGTGCCAGAGCCGCCGCCGCCTTGGTTGACAGAGCCGCTGTCGGTTTGGTCCAAGCCGCCGTTGACATAGCCGTCGGCTTGGTTGAAGACGTTGTTCCCAACGCCTCTCCATGGCGCTCGACCGCGTCGTCTCTCCATGGTGCACGACCGGGCCGACCGCGTCGCCTTCGCAGCTAGGGATTTGAAGAAGGGGATTGGGATACAGAGAGAATGGCCACGGGTTAAATCTCAGTAAACTGAGTGGGGTAACTTCAAAGATACAAATGCATACACGGCCGACCCCATTGCGTGCGTGGCAGCCCATCTGTCCACTTTGCATGCGTTTTGTAACTAAACGAATCCGCATGAGAGTTAATGTATGACTTTTATGGGTTTTTTTTGTTTGTGTATGAATCCGTTACCGCCGCGAAAGTTTATGTACCCCAGGTGTAATTAACTCATCTTGAAACTATACGTATGGGCCGATATTAAGGTAGAATTGTTATTACCTCACGTGCTAGCCACTATACAATCCAATGTACGCCCAACATTTGTTTTATCTAAGAAATAAGTATACGATAAATTGCGTGTGCACATGCGGCCACGCGAGGTCGTTATCTGCACCACTCGTCTCCACGCGATTCGTGCTAGCGCAATACAACGTTGTCGTATAATTTCCCCTAGCAGCGTACATCAGCTAGTATAACGCTCGTATCCGTGTCTGCGCGCCATAGTAAAGGCCCAAATGACAGCATGTAGTGACAACGGCTAGCTGCACCAAGCGGGAACGAGACGTGCAAAGACATTTATTGCGTGGGACATGGCCATTCGAAGCTGCTCCCCTTCTCCATTCCTCACAGCTTAGCTGGGCTTGCAAATCATGCGTTCGTCCATGTCCCATAGTAGTTCAACACCACGTCCATTCCACCACACGAGCAATCGGATGCCTCCACTCCCTCTCATCCGTTGCCCCGAATGCAACGCTGACTACGTGCTCTGGTTTGTCTTCGGGGCTGAACTAAACCCGGGGAAGCACTTCTACAAGTGCGAACGGCATGGGGTAAGTTTTTCTAAATCTTTTCATGCCTTCTTCTCCATGGCGTGCTAATCTTTCTTCCTGCTGCAGCATGGAGGGTGCAGTTTTTGAAAATGGGAGAAGGAGTACATGCAGTACTTCAGCGTGCAGTGGAGACATCTGATTTCACACGCGTCGGTCCATCGCTATGTCACACTTCTCGAGCAGAACCAGTCATTGCTAAAGAACATTTTCATGTTGTGCCTCGCGAACTTGATGGTCATGGTCACTATCTTCCCCCACAAGCCCTAAAGTATCATTCCGGCTGCGTAGGAAGCGTCGTAGTCATACATGTGTTCATCTTCTTCTGCTCAGTGCACTTCATGCATCCCGCGCATGGCCTTGTGTAACGCCCCGAGACCGATGTGCCAGGTGTCGTTCAGTTATTCGCTGTTGTTGCCTTGTCATTGCTTGCGTGTCATGCATTGCATATCATGTCATCATGCGCATTTCATTTGCATACGTGTTCGTCTCACGCATCCGAGCATTTTCCCCGTTGTCCGTTTTGCAATCCGGCATTCCGTTCTTCTCCGGTGGTCCTTTCTACCTTTCTTTCATGTGTGGGGATTAAACATTTCCGGATTGGACCGAGTCTTGCCAAGCGGCCTTGGTTTACTACCGGTAGACCACCTGTCAAGTTTCGTACCATTTGAACTTCGTTTGATGCTCCAACGGTTAACCGAGGGACCGAGAAGGCCTCGTGTGTGTTGCAACCCAACATCCCTCCAATTTGGCCCAAAAACCCACCTAACTCTGCTCCATCATCTCGGTCCTTCGATCACGATCGCGTGGCCGAAAACCGCACCTCATTTGGACTCTCCTAACTCCCTCTATGCCTATATATACAACCCCCCTCCGAAATTCACGGTTCATTCTTTCCCTAACCCTAAAAATTCTCAGATCCGCGCCGCCGGACGAAATCCCCACCTTCACCGGACATGTCCGCGCCCCTCCACGCCGCTCTAGCCAACCAGAGGCTGCCACGTCACCTCGCCGCTGCCGCCAGCCTATCCCGAGCCGCCACCTCACCTCCCCTGCGCCCACTTCGCCGCCATCCTCCCGGGGCCCAGATCCGGCCCGCCCCGGGGCCGAACCGGGCCACTCCGAGGCTCCCGCCTCCCCGCGCCCAGGCCGCGCCGCCCACGCCGGAGCCCTGCGCCGCCGCCTCTCCGATCTTCGACGTCGGCGTCGCCGAGCCCTGCTGACCTCGGGAACGGGCCCCGCAGCCTCGGCCTCCGCTCCCCGCGCTCGGATCCGCGCGTTCCCTGCACTCGCCGGCCTCCTCCACCCCTCCTTGCCGCTGCCCATCGGCGAACGGCGCCGCCGCCGCCCCCCTGCCTCCCTCGATCCAGGCGGGATCGAGGAGGAGGACGCCCTCGCGCCTCGTGGGCCTGAGCAGATCCAGCAGGCCTAGCCTGCCTCCCCTTCGCCCGAGTCCGGCCCATCTCCATGCCAGATCCGCGGCCTGCCTCCTCCTCCTTCACGGGCCGAGCCCACTTGGGTGAGGCCACACCCCCAGCGCCCGCCTCTATTTTTTTTCCTTCCTACTGTTGGGCTTGCCCCAGATTCAGCCCGTCATGTGTTTTTTTCAGCGCCTGAGTTTTTCCTATTTATCCTGAGACAACAGTTTTGCAGTATAGCCCCCCTAGTTCATGCATTTAATAACTCACTAACCGTGCATCGGATTAAAATGAATTATATATGAAACTTGCTCAGAATTTTGTGTAGTTTAATAATATCCAACTTTCATCTATGTTTAAAATGATTAAAATGTTGTTTGCATTAATTTGCTCCTATGCCATGCTAATATGATTTAATTCATAACTAATTAACCATAGCTCCGAATTTAATAAACTTTATATGTAAATGGGGTAGAAAAATGCATAGATTACCATGTTGCACTTTATCTTCCTGTTTAACAACAATAAAATATGGTTTTAGACAGAACAGCACCAAACCTAAAATATGCACATGAGGAGTTTCCGGATTTGTTGTTCGTTGCTTCCGGCCTCATTTAACCTTGACTAGATAGGTAGTTTTCATTTGCTTCACCCTCTTGCCATGCTTAACAACATTTAATATTGTTGGGTACATAAACGGGATCAAACTAAATAACTTATCGTGGTGTTTCGTCAATATGCAACTCGTTGCATATTGAGCTTCATTTAATTTGTAGGATTGTTTGTGCACTTTGCCATGCCATGCCTCATTAAACCGGACATGCATCATACTTGTTTGCGCATAATGCCATGTCTATGTGGTGGTTGTTTACCATGATTGTTTGCTTCTTTCCGGTGTTGCTTCTTCGGGTTGGTTCCGGTAACGTCGTGTTGTGAGGATCCGTTCGTCTACGTCCGTTTATCTTCTTCATGGACTCGTTCTTCTTCCTTGCGGGATTTCAGGCAAGATGATCATACCCTTGAAATCACTACTATCTTTGCTATGCTAGTTTGCTCGCTCTTGCTATGCCAATGCTACGATGCCTACCATTTGGTTGTCAGCCTCCCAAGTTGCCATGCCAAACCTCTAACCCACCATGTCCTAGCAAACCATTGATTGGCTATGTTACCGCTTTGCTCAGCCCCTCTTATAGCGTTGCTAGTTGCAGGTGAAGATTGGAGGCCGTTCCTTGTTGGAACATTTACTTACTTGTTGGGATATCACTATATATCTTATTTAATTAATGCATCTATATACTTGGTAAAGGGTGGAAGGCTCGGCCTTATGCCTGGTGTTTTGTTCCACTCTTGCCGCCCTAGTTTCCGTCATATCGGTGTTATGTTCCCGGATTTTGCGTCCCTTACGCGGTTGGGCTATAATGGGAACCCCTTGACAGTTCGCCTTAAGTAAAGCTTTTCCAGTAATGCCCAACATTGGTTTTACCATTTGCCACCCAGCCTTTTTTTTCCTTGGGAGTCGCGCATCCCGAGGGTCATCTTATTTTAACCCCCCGGGCCAGTGCTTGTCTAAGTGTTGGTCCGAACTGAGTAGACTGCGGGGCCACCTCGGGGAAACTTGAGGGCTGGTTTTACTCGTAGGATGTCTCATCCGGTGTTGCCCTGAGAACGAGATATGTGCAGCTCCCATCAGGATGTCGGCACATCGGGCGGTGTTGCTGGTTTAGTTTTACCCTGTCGAAATGTCTTGTTGTACCGGGATACCGAGTCTGATCGGAACGTCTCGGGTGGAGGTCTATTCCTTCGTTGACTGTGAGAGCTTGTGATGGGCTAAGTTGGGACACCCTGCAGGGATTTGAACTTTCGAAAGCCGTGCCCGCGGTTATGGGCAGATGGGAATTTGTTAACGTCCGGTTGTAGAAAACCTGAACTTGACCTTAATTAAAATGAATCAACCGCGTGTGTAACCGTGATGGTCTCTTTCCGGCGGAGACCGGGAAGTGAACACGGTTGTTGGAGTTATGCTTGACGTAGGTAGTCCAGGATCACTTCTTGATCATACTTTTATCGACCGTGCTTTGCCTTCTCTTCTCGCTCTCATTTGCGTATGTTAACCACCATATATGCTAGTCGCTTGCTGCAGCTCCACCTCATACATTTACCTTACCCATGAGCTTAAATAGTCTTGATCGCGAGGGTGCGAGATTGCTGAGCCCCCGTGGCTCACAGATACTTCCAAAACCAGCTTGCAGGTGGCGATGAGTCCGTGCAGATGACGCAACCAAGCTCAGGAGGAGCTCGATGAAGATCTTGTTCTTTGTGTTGTTTCGTTCTAGTTGATCAGTAGTGGAGCCCAGTTGGGGTCGATCGGGGACCTTTGTCGCATCTGGGGTTCTTCTTTTATTTTGGTTCCGTAGTCGGACCCTGTTTGAATTTGGTTGATGTAATGCTTTATTCATGTAATTGTGTGAAGTGGCGATTGTAAGCCAACTATGTATCTCTTTCCCTTATTATATTACATGGGTTGTGTGAAGATTACCTCACTTGTGACATATGCCTTCAATGCGATTATGCCTCTAAGTCGTGCCTCGACACGTGGGAGATATAGTCGCATCGAGGGTGTTACACCTTGGCCATGAGCTGCCTCCTCAGAACTACATAGCTTATCCCCTCTGCGTAGGGACTGCTGTTTTTTTCATATGTTCTACTTTTTGCTGGCCGAGCTGCATGTATCACCCAGTACGTTTAGCTTGCTCATGCAGGTTGCGAGCTGGTCTATCAATAAATTATTTAGCCACCTTTGTGGACCGACGCCCCTGCTGCAATTAGCCCGTCTCTAATCACAAAACGTGTGCAAATACATCGAGTGTAACTGTGCCTGTGTGTACACCAAACAGCAGTGTATGCCATAAATTGCCCAATTGAAGTCATTGCCCAGCTCCCCTGAACCGAATAACAATACCTATCATGAATTGATTACTTCAATTAACACGCACTGCAGCGGAGCAGTTATGACCCACCCCGGACGGGCGTCCCTCGCAGGATGAATCGCTAACGGACAAGGATGTATTCCTACTATGATAAATGTGTGCGGGCCCACACGCGTGAGGGTATAACGGGCGTATTCCCATTTCATAAGAAATTAGCACTGTGTAGTATTGCAAGTTGGGAGGCAAGATGCTATATTAGCCATCGATCACGACGCGCTGCCGACGCATGAGATAACGGCAGCGGGTGGCCGCATGTCCTCAAAATTCACGTCCATATGTTGCAAACATTTTAGTAGCATGGTGCAAGTTTTGCAGGCACTACTCATTCAGAACAATCAAATATGGAAATAGCTATTTCGGAATCTCTGTACGCACATTAAATACAAGTACTGAAAACCCAATGAAAGTAGTATTGCTTAGCCTAAGTTATACCTGAATGCATAAACTGGTAGATCAAAACATCAAATACCTACAGGTCCATACTGTTGGAGCCATTGAGGTCTAGTTGTGGACATGCTTGTGATGATGGCCCAATCGAATTCAGTTAGCCTGTTAAGATCATGATTATAATTTGTTTAACCATGATTACAAATTGATCCCCTGGCCTGAATTCCCTGCTTTAGTGGCCCGTGTAGACGAATCTGTAGGCTAAGACATGCTCAGAAACTCAAAAGGGCGTCTGGAGCACCTGCTCAAGGACAAAAAAAAGTTGGATGGTTGGAATCGCATACCCTGGACAGCTACCAGCAGGTCACGCCTCTTGTGCATGCCCTACCACAAAAAGCTACTCTCCAAGTCCCAAGTTGCCGCTGCCGACCTGAAGACCTGAAGCACAACAATAGGCAACATAGCAGTCTTAATTTGGGGGAAGAGGAAGGGGAATACACACTGAGAGGGAGAGGGAGAGGACCCTTGTGTAGCCGGCGGCTGGACCGACACCATGACGGCCTGACGATACAAGTCATGCGGCGGCAGCCCCAGAAGGCCAAGAGCTCTTGCACATGCCCTACTCGACATCGTGGGCGATGTAGCTCCGACCGGCAGCGCCGAGTCCCTCGGTCGTCCGCGTCGGTGACCCCGGGGCCGATCTGGAAGAGGCCGGTCTCCTCTGCTTCCCGCGAGATGGGAAGAGAGGGGGTGGGCGATGTTGAGTGTTATCTGCTATGTCGATCGTCGATGCCCAGATTAGGAGAGAGGTAGGGCTAGAGGAATCGATTGGTGCCTTTCGAGAGAGATAGGTCGGGTGGTCTCCTCGGCGGTTGAGTGTTTTTTCTGGTGGAAACAGGTGTGGGAGAGGAGAGCGACGAAAATCGACGGCATAAGACGGGAGACGGATCCTTACGGTTGTTTTAGGTAGTAGAGATAGAGATTATTTGTCTTCTAATTAATGTGATTGAGCGATTTAAGATAATGTTAGTTAATTTAGATTTGATCTTTAGAGATTGATCGTGATTGATTCTACATTACTAAATAATTTGCGCAGCATGAAAAATTCTGATATGTTCAAATTTCTTTCATTGTGTGAGAGGGTGACGCGAAAATAAACCGATGAAGTGGGGGAGGGGACGAAAAAAATCTACGAAAAAACCCTATGAAAAAACCGGCGAAATTGGGAGGTGGGACGAAAAAACCCCGAAACGGAGACTACCAACTACTCCATTAGGAGTAGAGATTAGATTTGATCTTTAGAGATTGATCTTGATTGATTCTACATTACTAAATAATTTGCGCCAGTATGAAAAATTCTGATATGTTCAGATTTCTTCCATTGTGTGAGAGGGTGACGCGAAAATAAACCGCTGAAGGGGGGGGGGGACGAAGAAAAATCCACGAAAAAAACCTATGAAAAAACCAACGAAATTGGGAGATGGGACGGAAAAAAACTGGAACGGAGACAATGTTTCAATGAGATGGCTATTTTTTCTGTGGGAGTTGACCATGATGACCCGACTACGAACGTGCGAGAAGCCGCGTCTTAGCAATCGCTAAACCAATTTGCGAGGGGTTATTGACCATGCCGAAGTACGATCAACCTGACCACGAGGGCCTGTTTCCTGCAAGCAAACGAAGAACGAGCAAGAAACTAAGATATGTTACTTGCCTGAGATTCGATCGTCGGTATCCTAATACCTCGTTCAATCTCGTTACCGGCAAGTCACTTTACTCGTACCGTAATGCATGATCCTGTGACCAGACACTTGGTCACTTTGAGCTCATTATGATGATGCATTACCGAGTGGGCCCAGTGATACCTCTCCGTCATACGGAGTGACAAATCCCAGTCTTGATCCATGTTAACCCAACAGACACTTTCGGAGATACCCGTAGTCTACCTTTATAGTCACCCAGTTACGTTGTGACGTTTGGTATACCCAAAGCACTCCTACGGTATCCGGGAGTTACACGATCTCATGGTCTAAGGAAAGATACTTTGACATTGGAAAACTCTAGCAAACGAACTATACGATCTTGTGCTATGTTTAGGATTGGGTCTTGTCCATCACATCATTCTCCTAATGATGTGATCTCGTTATCAATGACATCCAATGTCCATAGTCAGGAAACCATGACTATCTGTTGATCAACGAGCTAGTCAACTAGAGGCTTACTAGGGACATGTTGGTGTCTGCTATTCACACATGTATTACGATTTCCGGATAACACAATTATAGCATGAATAAAGACAATTATCATGAACAAGGAAATATAATAATAATGCTTTTATTATTGCCTCTAGGGCATATTTCCAATAGGTACATGACATGAGGGGCAGGGAAGTCGACGTCGACCCGCGTGCCGCCGTTCCCGCAGCCCTTCATGTGCAACTAGAGGTTCTAGGGTGGATCGAGCTCCATCTCCCGAGCAAAGGTAGTAGGGAGACGGAGGCGGCGACGCGGTGGCCGGCACGGCCTGATGAAGAACTCGCGGGGCTGGTCTCGACGTGGTGCTCTGTCGGGGGAGGCATCGCTGGCGGAGGCGAGGCCGATGCGCCGCCCCATCCTCCTCTCCCCCGAGCGCCACGACGACCTCTACCTCGCCCCTCCACCTTCCTCTCGTGGCCGGTTCCGCCGCCACTAGCTCTTGGGAAGGAGGAACGCGCTCGCGGGCAGCGACCCTCGCCGCCACCGTCGAAGGGCCAGCGCTTCCTCTCGCCATGGCAGATGGAAGGAAGAAGTTGAGATGGAAGGAGACAGATGATGGAAGAATCTGGAATGCTGCCCCCTCCCCTCCTTATAAAGGGGCGGAGTGGGGGCTCGGCCGCCCCACTCAACCAATCCGGTCATCGGGGGTGCAGGGAATCAGCACTGGCCCGCTGCCCCAATCAGCAACGACCCGGTTTCCCGCCTCCACCTCCTGCCACCTGCATGAGGGACACATGACGAGCGAGCAACATTGAAGGGACAGGTGAAGCGGCCGCTCCCCACTCCGTGATCGTGGGGCGCGGGCGCCTTGAAGGCCACGATGCGAGTCCACCCGTGTAAATGGGCCGTGCCTCTGCGCCTTCCTCCTTTTATGGGGAAGGCGCGAGCTGCCTCTTTACCACGATGTGATGCATGCATGCAGGAACCACCTCACGCATGACCCCCACGTCACGCACGACCCTCCACATCGCGCGTTCAACGCGGGTCGTGGGGAAGCGCAGTGGACGAGAAATTACTACGATAAAATCCGCCCCACCTACTTGCACACCGTTCTGGGCCTAGCCCAACAATGCATCGCGCTTATGTGTGGCCCAGGCCCGGGGGCTCTTATCGGTGTACAAAAGTAGGGGCTCTCCTTTTGACCCCTTTACTTGTGCACGGGCAGTCAGAGCCACGCGTCGCGGCCACACTTAGCAGGACAGAGGAGGGAAGCCGGAGAGAAGCCAAGGCATAAGACGACCAAGGCGACGCCAAGACCGGGAGCATAGGAGGGCAAGAGGGCGAGGTGGACTCCCTCGGCAAGATCCTTGCCGAGGCGGCCCCCCGCAGCCCCGGCAAGAGCCTTGCCGGGGCAACTTGCCGGATGCCAGCGGAGTAAACCACCCTTTAGCCCACCGGCTCCAACCTAACCTACTGCATTGGAACCAAGGCTCGGAAGGCGCCTCTGTGGTGGCATGCAAATCTTCGTCAAGCTCATAAATATATGAGTTTAGATGAGGACTAGAAGACGGGGACCCTCGACAGGATCATAGCTGAGGAAATCCACAAGACCCCCGGCAAGATCCTTGCCGGGGATGACAGCAGCGCCACGGCAAGACCGTTGCCAAGCCCCCGGCAAGACCCTTGCCGAGGTCGTCAGCAGGGCTACTGCCAGGCTCGCACCAGCCAAGACTCTGCCACCGTTCGCATGCAGCTACCAACCCAACAGCTGGGCAGGCACCTGCGTGGCAACATGTAGCTTCCAGGCCAAATCAGCAAGCACCTGCGTGTCGGCATGCAGATCTTCCTAAAGGCCATACCACCGCGCCACCTCAGCTGCCTGCCTGCCTACATGGCATTGCATGCAATGCCAGCCTGGGCGCGTGTCGAAGCAAGGTGAAGCGGCGATGGACGGGACAGGCCTCGTTCCCGTCCTCGATAAAGCTAATGGACACCTACGTAGTGCATTTAATGCACTTTGTCCCATATTGCCGTGCGATAAGCTCGCGCACTGTAGACCTCTCCACCACCTGTGTGCCGCTGTGGCAGCCCCTTTTTCCTATAAAAGGAGGCCCGAGGCGACCAGGAGAGGGATTCGGCTTTTTGAACGGGACAACCACCGTAGCTAGTTCGGAAAGCTCAAGAACACTCAATACATCCACCAAAGCAAGGCTAGGGTTTTACGCATCCTCGCGGCCCGAACCTGGGTAAACGATCCGTGTGCTTTCTCCTAAACCTGCTCTTGTCATGACCCCGCGCCCGCTAACCGTAGAAGGGATCCCAATGATCCCATAGGTGTCATTCCCACCGACAAAGGGGATCAAAAGCAAATGGCCACGTCCGGCACCTAGTCTAGTCTTCTTGTCTTCAAGTCTTCTCACGAGCACGGAGCTAAGTGCTGCCACTAGGACGTGGAAGGGAGCCCCCTAGGCCCGAGGGCGGCACTCCTGAGACTACGGGGCGTGTACAGCCCCACTCGTTATTACGTGAGAGTGTCACGGGCAGCGATCTTCACAGGTGTGAGCCTTACTTCATATCGCCAGACGAGGGCCCCGCCTTGCGCCGCCCCTACCACCGTCGGGACGACCGGAGACCAGGACGGAACCAACGAGGGCAGAGGGGACGGCAGCGACGCCCTCAACAACCATGGGTCCTCTGCGGGGGTAGGCTCTGGAGCACCTCCCCGGCAGAGGGCCTACCTCCGCGGGACGCCTTGTTCCGCGCAGCGCCGAGGAGGGGCTTCGTCCCGGCTTCCTTCCTGCAGTCCCCAGCGTGCCCCCCTGGCGGGAGGGAGGCCGACGAGCCGGGACCGCCATCTGCTGCTGTGACCTGATCCCCCTGCGTACCATGGTTAGCGTAAGCCTGCTCCTGAGGAATTAGTTGTACCCTGTAGAAGTTGTCATCGGCGCGGTTGGCGAGGCTCCCGGAGGGGTCCTGAAAGGTGCCGGCTTCTAGCGCCTCCTCCTCCCAGCTCGGCTCGAGTAGTGAGCCAGGGTCGTCTTCCAGCACGTACTCCTGGTCCACCATGCGGCGCACGTAGGCCTCCGAGGCCGCCGCCTCAAAGACCTTACCGTAGTGCCCCATGCTCCATGTCGCCCGACCCAGCGTGCCACCTTGAGGATGATAAGGCTGCATCCCGCCTGGACCGTAGGTGGCAGCGCTCGTGCCCGCACCCAGCAGAGGTGGCGCGGGCGCGAGCGGGCGTGCAGCCCCGTTGGTCGTGCCGGTGTCGATGAAGCCTGGTGGTGCGCCTGTAGGCACGCGAGCGCGGCTTGGCCCGCCATGCGACCCGGCCGCAGCTCATGGCGTGAGCAGAGAACAGAAGGGCGGCACTCCTGAACCTGCGGTGTCCAGTAGCTCAGTGACGCGCTCCAGCAGTGCATCCCGGCCGCTCTCCATCAGCCGGCATCGTAGCAGCTCCTGTGGCACCATGAGTGCAGCTCGCATGTTTGCCTACTCCCTCCGGATGTGCGGCGCCGTTGTCGCGGCGTGGCTTGCGGACCTTGCAGCAGCCCGCACCTGTCATGGGGTGAGGGTGGATGGCGCCTGGCCGCGCCGCCCGCGCCCCGCAGTGTCTGGTGGCGCTCGGGCCCCTTGGAGTGCAGAGTTGAGGTCTTCCTAGGCAGGCAGCACCGCCCGGGCCGGTCAGGCTGCCCAGTGGTCGGCGTTGGTCCTTGAGTCGCCGGACATCAGAACCACAAAGCGTTGGTGAGTCGACCGGCGGGAGAGAAGCTCCGGTGCACCCCTATCTGGCATGCCAAATATCGGATCACGAGTTCCGGCAAAACCCTCAAGGTTCGAACACTTGGGTGCACGCGAAGATCTTCCCCCTACCAATCCACATCCTAACTCAGCTAAGATCTTACGAACTAACTCGACGGACTCACAACACAAAGGACACAAGATTTATACTGGTTTGGGCCACCATTGTGGCGTAATACCCTACTCTAGTGCGGTGTGGTGGACTGCCTCTTGGGCTGAGGGTGAATAGTACAAGGGGAAGAACAGCCTCCTGAGGAGAGGTGTTCTTGTGCTTGGAGAACTTGTCGTTGTTCTGGTCTCTCTCGATCTCACCTCTCCAGCTATGGTGGTAGCTAGTCCTATTTATAGAGGCCCTGGTCCTCTCCCCAAATATTTAGTGGGAAGGGAACCAACAACGGCCAATTCGAAAGGGGACAACTAGTACAGCTTATCCTGACAAAAGCTGTCTTCGCCTGCCAAATGCTCTGGTGGTGACGCCGTCTTGGGCTCCACGGTGACCTCCGTCTTGCTGTCCTTCTGGTCTTGGTCTTGTTGCACTGATATGGAAACCTTTGCTTGAAGCCTCGGTACTCCGCGCCTGCACCTGCTTCCTTAGCACCGAAGAGGAAACAAGGACACTGTGCGCGCTGGCGCCCGCCTGGCCTTGGTCGTCATGGCTCACGTCACTAGAACCTCGCGAGGTTCGCCTGGACTTGAACTCTCTGCCCCTCGCGAGCCAGCCTGGTGAGGCCGCTCCTGAGGAGGTCTTGTGTCGCTCGCCTCGCGAGGTTTGGCCCCCCACGAGGGTCTTGAATCCTTGCCAGTGAAGATGGGTCGTACGGGCCTGCTCGTAGAGCCACGCCGTGGGCCATAGGGAGGCAAGTCTGGGGACCCCCATTCCTAGAACACCGACAGATTCACCTTGTGTTTTCAACTTCTCTTTCTTTCTATCATCCTTTTATTACCGGAGTACTTCATGGAGGCTCAACATGATGGTTCATCAAGGATTTAATTCCTTCTCGAAGTGTTCATTGAGATTCTTTTCAGAGGAGCTCAAGTATTCTTCATCTTGCATTTCAAATTTCAATCCCTTCTCCCTTATCTTTTGAGGTGGTGTTATCTCATTCTTGATAATTTCCCTTCGTGTTTCATGACTCACAAGTTATCAAGAATGAGGTATTTTAAATCCCTTAATCTCTTCGTTGGAGTTATCTTGGGTTATATTTCACCTAAAGCCTTCCCTAAGGAATGTTCCTATTTTGGTGCTTATCAATAATCCAAGTTTCCTCCTATTCTCGCAATGAAAGATGTTTTCATCTCTTCGTTGCTCTGAAGCAAGCAATTGATTCCGTAAGTGGCAGAATTTCACCTCAGTTTTGAGATGTTTTCCATAAGCCCACTACAAGCTTATTCAGTTCATTGTAGGTTTTTTCCAACAACTCCATTCAATCCTTCTTTATAAGGATGCTTTCAAACTCATTTGTGGTAGAAGTTGGCATTTCCTTCTCCATTCTATTATTGCTATGATATATCTTCTATTCTTCCTTCCGGAGGCTTTGTGATGTTGCTCTCTTCACTCATCATCTCGGATTGTGAGGAATGTGCTCTTTTCGTGCTTGTCCATTCAACCGGAGTGTCGTGTCCTTCATTCAAGTTCTCTCATCTTATCATGTTTTGCCTCCCTTCTCAACCGGAGTGCTGTCTGAAATCTTTCTTACCCCTTGTGCCATTCTTTCAATAGTTCCGGAGGAAGTGTGTTGTTGATTTCATCAAGTATCCTCTCATCTTGTCAAGTTCATATTCTGTGCCTCCATTTTCCAACCGGAGTGTTGTCATAATTGATCTTTACCGTTCCTTGTACATCTCGTGTCAACCGGAGTGCTTGCATGTACTTCTTGTCCATTGCAACCCTTTTCTTATGTCTTTCAACCTACAAAGTTCTAGTAATGTTCCTTGTTCTTCTTTTCTAACGAAGTGTTTTCAACTTTGTTCATCTTTGTTGTATTCTTTCTTTCAAGTTGTTCAACCTCTAAGGTTCTTTGGTTTCACTCTTTTGTCAAGAAGCAACTTAGTTTTACCTCTTCTCTTCCTCTTCCGTTTCTCTCCGGTGCAATCCTTAGATCTCAGGACGAGATCCTCTTGTAGTGGTGGAGTATTGTAACGCCCTGAGTCTGATGCGCCAGGTGTCTTCCAGTTATTCACCGTCATTGCATGCCTTTTCTTGCGTGTTGCATCTTGCCATGTCATCATGTGCATTGCATCATCATGTTTTCAAAACTTGCATTCGTTCGGGTCTCCTAGTTCTTTCCGTTGTACGATCTGAGCCCATACACACTTGCACGCGCCCGCAGCACCTCCGAAATATTATTTTATAAGTGGCCGGAAAATGTTCTCGGAATGGCATGAGAGTTGGTGTGCGGTCTTGTTATGTTGTAGGTAGGCCGCCTGCCAAGTTTGATCGCATTTGGAGTCCGTTTGATGCCCCAACGGATAACTATAGCGGCAGTATAGCCGGTCTATCATTGGACGTTTTCGGTCTCCGGAAACCGTCGCCGGGCCGCTCTGCTTCTCTCTCTTCTCATCCCACGGCCTCTCCACAGCCCACCTATCCCAGCTACTTATCCCGTCCACTTCGGACCGTCGGATCGAGACCTGATGCCCGCATACAGATGAAACCCCCCTCCTAACCCTAATCATAACCCCCCTTTCCTATTTAAACCCCCCCTTGCCATTTTGGGAAGCAGCTAACCCCCCTCCTCGAATTCAGCGCCCCCAAATCATCAGCCGCCGCCACCTCCCACCTTCTCCTCGTAATACGACACCGACCACCTCCTCTCCGCCACTTGGCTCCGTCCCATAGGCCGCGCCGCTGCCAGCTATCGCGCGCAGCCAATTGGAAGCCTCCACACGTCCTCCCCGTGCCCACTCCACCGCGGCCCGCCTGAGCCCGCACAGAGCTCGCCCCGGGTCGAGATGGGCCCGAGACGCCACCGCCCTCGCGTCCGAGCTTCTCGTGCGGGAGAACTCCCGATCCAGCAGCAACCGTGACTCCCGCTCGACCCCGTCGCCGCCTCGCGCTTATCGGTGTCAAAACCGGCGGATCTCGGGTAGGGGGCCCCGAACTGTGCGTCTAAGGTCAATGGTAACAGGAGACAAGGGACACGATGTTTACCCAGGTTCGGGCCCTCTCTATGGAGGTAATACCCTACGTCCTGCTTGATTGATATTGATGAATATGAGTATTACAAGAGTTGATCTACCTCGAGATCGTAATGGCTAAACCCTAGAGGTCTAGCTTGTATGGCTATGATAATTAATCTCTCCTATCCGTACTAAGTCCTCCGGTTTATATAGACACTAGAAGGATCTAGGATTACACAAGGTCGGTTACAAAGAAGGGAATCTACATATTCGGTCACCAAGCTTGCCTTCCATGCCAAGGAGAGTCCCATCTGGACACGGGTACAGTCTTCGGTCTTCGCATCTTCAGAGCCCATCAGTCCGGCCCATGGCTAACAGGCCGGATGCCCGAGGACCCCTTAGTCCAGGACTCCCTCAGTAGCCCCAGAACCTGGCTTCAATGATAATAGATCCAGCGCGTAGTTCTATCTTCGACATTGCAATGCGGGTTCCTCCTTCCGAACTCCAAAATAATCTTCGGACGAATTGATCGTGTTCGGATCTGTAACACACACCACACACAACCGTAGAGAGAATACAATAATCCACGAGTCCAATCCGCTGACAACTTTTTACAACATGACATCACGTCCGTCCGGTCATAATTTCGAACCATTTTTCGTCTGCCGCTCCATGTTTCGAGACGCGGTTGCCATTGGCACGTCTTGTCAAAGCAGAGATCGTGTCCCCTTATTAAGGGATTCTCATCAATAGGGGCGTGGGTAACCCAACCGTGCCGTTTACACAACCCTTGGGAATAGGCGAGTTTTAAGGCAAGCAGGGAGGCGTTTGATATTCGCGGCCTTTATAAGTGGATAAGGATTCGTCTTTACTCACCCCTACCTTCTCCATCCTCCGCTCATCCATTTTAGAGCTCCACCTCCCAAGCCCTAGCTTCCCTCTCCGGAGAAAACACTCCAACCATGTCCGGATCCGGAGCAGGTGGCAAGTGGATGGCTTCTTCTGTTAAGAAGAAAGACATCAAGGAGCTTCGAGAGGCTGGATACCTCACCAAGGAGATCGTTCACCATCTCCCGGCCGAAGGACATATCGTCCCTACCCCAGAACCCCATGAGAGGGTTGTGTTTCTCGCACATTTCATCCGTGGGCTGGGATTCCCTCTCCACTCGTTTGTCTGCGGACTGGTGTTTTACTACGGTCTAGACTTCCATGATCTAGCCCCCAACTTTGTCCTCAACATGTCGGCATTTATAGTCATTTGCGAGGCCTTCCTCCGCATCCCGCCTCACTTCGGCCTATGGCTGAAGACTTTCAATGTAAAGCCAAAGGTGGTGAGAGGCCAACAGGCAACGTGCGGAGGCGCTATGGTGGGCAAGATGCCCAACATTACATGGCCCGAAGGCTCCTTTGTGGAGACGGTGAAGGGGTGGCAATCGGGGTGGTTCTACATCACCGAGTCGCGCGACACCAACTGGGCGGCGACCCCCGAATTTCGATCCGGAGCTCCGCTGTGGATCACCTCCTGGCAAGAGAAGGGCCTCGCCTGGGGCTCTTCCAGCGAGCTGATTGGGCTCCAGATGTGCATTCAGAACATGATAACCAAGAGGATCAAACTCGTCAACATGTTCTAGGTTGTGCTCATTCGCCGGATCCTTCCGTGCCAACGCCGGACTTGCTATTTGTGGGAGTTAGATCCGGCCAAGCACCAGATGCTATTAGATCTCTTCGGCACAACACACGAAGATATCTGGAAAGTGCTCTTCACGGCCGGCGAGACACCACCGCCCACGACCAAAGATCTTGGGCTTAGCTTAAAGCGCCAGGCCAATTCGGTAAGTTCTTTCATGTATTCAAGGTATATCCTTTACTGGCATATTTTGGGAAGGAGTCTAAGCCTTCCTATCAATTTTCAGGCCTGGATCGACATAGCGGGGCGGATTAATTGTCCAGTTCCACTTCCCGAAGATGAGGAAACCCCACTCCTAACGAAGATTCTATTTTCGGCTCCTTATGATGTGCCGGAGAAGAAGGCCAAGAAGACGGCCAAAGGTGGCAGGAGGCCTTCGCCGAAAGGGTGCTTCAGACTTGTCGTCCGAGGACGAGACTGACTCTTTGGTCGCCGAAGACGACGGCGAGGAGGAAGAAGAAAGCAGCTTCCCCCTGGAGGGGGGAATGAAGAAAAGAGAGGCCTCCATGAATCTGGAGGCGAGGGCGCCCAAGAGGGGGAAGGGCTCTGTTGTGGATAACTCCGCATGGGATGTCAAAAGCAGTCCGGAGCGAATGCCCCGAACCAAGCCTCGGGCTGCCTCGTAAGTACCAAAACCCTATGCACCTCCCAATACCCGACCCTTCCAGTTTATAATATTAATATGTTTAAACTATGCCATTACAGTCCGGCCCACGACGGCTGCCCGCTATCCTCGACAGAGGATTCGCTAGACTCAAAGGAGATGGCTAGCATGTCTCCGCCGCCCGCTCATTCTGCCTCACCCAAGGGCGATGATGAGGTGGCATCCCAAAAGATCTTCCCAGACAAGGGGGAGATTCCAGAAATTGTTAAGGTGGCGCCACAGGATGACTCCTCGGCTGCCGGACACATGGGAAAAAAAATCCCCCATGGGGAATGGCAGTGGGGGCCAAGTGCTCTTCGGCCCTCAGCCGGATACCATTCCAGAGACCTACACCGCTCTGGAGTCCAGTGAACGGCCTTCGCCAAAAGGAGGAGGTGTGCGTGTTCCACCGATGACCTCTGTCCAACCAGAGGCACCGGACAATCTGCTGGAAGCGCTGCGAGGCGCCTCCATTGTGGATGAGCACCGTGTCCTTATGGGTACGGTGATCGAAAAGGTTCAGTCCGCGAAAAGCGGACTGACCGAGGCCTGCACTAGCCTTTTAACAGGCTTTGAGGTAATAATTGTAGAAAAAATATCACAATGTGGACAGTAGCCCCTGATACTCTATCCGGTGTCTGGAAAGGAAAAGCCGAACAGGGGATCAAAATAATTTTCACAGGAGTCTAACATAATATGTCTATGTGAATAAGCACGCGTCGCTGCTGGCTGCTGCCGCTCACACTACAGAGGTCTTTGGACTGAAGCAGAACCTGGAGTGGGCCGAGATAGAGCTCGGCCTCGTGAAGAAGCAGCTGGAGGACAGCAAAGGTATGCAGTAACCCGCGTGTATGTTTAGGAAGGGTGAATGGTTCGTGCTGACTAAAGTGCTATGGACTTTATTAGGGGCCACGACCAAGGTGGCAGCCCTCAAGAAGGCATTAGAGAAGGCCGAGGACAAAGCGGCCAAGGAACGCACCGCGCGCGAGAAGCAAGAGGCCCGGGTCGGCGAGGTTCAGCAAGATCTCCAGGACGCCGTCAAGAAGTGCGAGTCATTGGAGCGTGATTCTAAGACGCAAGCGTCCGAACTTGCGAAGGCCCTCTAGAGCGTGTTGGAGGCTCGAGCCGAAGCCCAGAGCGCCCTTCAGGAAATCCAGGCGGCTCGGAAGATCGCGGTGGGTAAGGCTTTCATTATGCAAAGCAAGTCTGTGAAGGAAGCGTTCATTTTACTTACCTGAATTTGGAGCTCTATAGGGGCGTTTACGGATTTGCCGCGCAGCGTATCAGACGCTACCGAGTTCTATCCAGCCAAGGAAGGGAGTTCTACGGAGAAGCTGTTCTGGTCTCAATATCTTGGACCCGAACATCCGGTGTCCTTCAGCGACCAACTAAAACAGTTGGTCGAGCTGCACAAGGTGGCCGAGCTAGCCATGAAGGAGTTGATAGTCCGACTATGGCCTGCCGCGCCGATACCTAGCAGCTACTTCGGACTTGTGAAGCGGCTTGTTGATGTATGCCCCTGGCTTGACCTTATAAAGTGGTCGGTCTGTATCGAAGGTGCATGGATGGCCTTTGCCCGTGTCAAAATGCACTGGGCGAAGACGGATGCCAATAAGCTAATGACCGCGGGGCCGCCTTAGGGCAAGGAGCACGACCGACCCGAGTTGTATTTTGATGGTGTCCTGGAGGGATCCCGCGTTGTTGCGGATCACTGTGAAAAAGACATTATCTTTGAATGAATGTATGCGAGCTCCCTCCGCCTTGTATGATGAAACAAAGAGTTTATGCAATATCATGCTTATTATGTTTTTAAATTTTTACTTCCTATGCAGCCGTGTTGTATGAAATCTAAGGGTTAACCAGTCCTCGGCTTCTGCCCCCACGTAGGTAGTATGGGGGTGTTCAGGATGGAATCTAAATAGTCTTGATCCAATTAGATGGTCCTTGAAGGAGTTGTTTAGCGCAACGAACCACACAACCAGACTATGCGGCTGTAACGCCCTCACTTAGCCATAGGAGTGCGACAATAAAAACATGGGCACAGCCCCTAGTATCTGAACTAGAGTGCTATAAGCGTCTGATCGGGCAGTACCAATCCTTCACGTAATGCGGAAGAAATCTCCATCGATTTGCAACCTCCGAACAGCTGACCGGCTCTCGTCGCATCATGACAATCAATTTTCGTCTTTCTCTACTGAGGTGCTCCTTTGGCTAAACCAAAGGCATAATCGTAGTAGTTCTCCCTTTACTACCTTAGGCGATATAGCAGAATGTAAGGTAGCAAGCACAGGAGCCGGGCAACCCAACTATTGACCAAACACATGATTCAGAGCCAATGCATATAATGCTAAATTCAGGGTGCCGAACTATACTTATAAAAATGGTTCGGACTTTTGTTGCCGTAATGTGGGGTGCTATGAAGCCCCTGGCAAACATCAAGCATACCAAAGTGTATAGGTGCTACCTCATAGGATTATCCACACGGGAGCTGAAAAGAAAAAAAAGAAGAAAGAAAACAGAAAAGGTACGAAGGTAAAAAGTTGGAGTCCTACAGCTCCAGCCGCAAACTATTCTCATGGTAATTTAATTAGTACGTCAAGGTGCATTGATACATGTAGTGCGATAAGCAACAGGCTATTTGACACGCCAAAACCAAGGGAGAGCTGCATGTGGGTCCTAAAAAATAGGTAAAGTTATCATTAACGGAATCACCTAAAAAGTCCCCCATATGTCTGCGTTTCTCGCCGTCTTGGTGTGTTTATCCTTTAAGAGGACCGATCACCCGATCAGCAGATGGTGCCTGTGGGATTGAGACCTGAAAAGGAAACAAGTAAAAGTGAAAGTATGTGTGTATCCGGTGTCGGTTGAGCCGTACTACGAACCACAAGCTAGCTATGCCTCCGTCAATGCCCATGGAATTTTGAGTGCGTAGTTATGTATGCGCGGCACGAATGCCACCACTTGATCGGAACTGCGACGGAGGCTGAATTGCTAGTCGAGCTCCTGACGAGCCGAGCTCTCCCGCTACAGAGTAGTTCAGACCCTCTTAACGGTGTCCGCGGACTCGGCAGCCGAATTAAGGTTCTGCTTGAGAAGGCCGCTCTGTACTTCTGCTACTAAGGCATCTATGTGCTCTTTTGTATGGAGGGAGCATTCCGTATTTCCGTTGACTATTATGACGCCGCATGGACCGGGACTCTTGATCTTGAGATAAGCATAGTGTGGTACTGCGTTGAATCGAGCGAACGTAGTTCGTCCGAGTAGTGCGTGATAGCCGATGCAGAAAGAAACGATATCAAAGATTAACTCCTCGCTTCGGAAGTTGTGCGGAGATTCGAAGACAACCTCTAGTGTGATTGAGCCCGTACAGCGGGCCTCTACAACTGGCATGACTCCTTTGAAGGTAGTCCTGGTGGGCTTGGTCCGAGATGGATTAATGCCCATTTTTCGCGCTGTATCGTGATAGAGCAGATTGAGGCTGCTACATCCGTCCATAAGGATGCGAGTCAGGTGGAACCCATCAATTATTGGGTCTAGGACCAGTGCAGCTAAGCCACCGTGATGGATACTGGTCGGATGATCCCGACGATCAAAAGTGATTGGGCATGACGAGCATCGGTTAAATTTTGGGACGACTGGCTCTATCGCGTAGACGTCCCTGAGCGCACGCTTGCGCTCCCTCTTGGGGATGTGGGTAGCGTATATCATGTTCACCATTTTGACTTGAGGGCGAAACTTCTTCTATCCCCTTGTGTTCGGTTGTTGGGTCTCTTCGCCATCGTCCTTGCTTTGCGATCCCTTTTCCCTGTTTTCGGCGTTTAATTTGTCGGCCTGTTTAAAAACCCAGCAATCTCTATTTGTATGATTGGGTGGTTTGTCTGGGGTGCCATGAATTTGGCACGGACGATCAAGTATGCGGTCCAAGCTAGATGGGCCTGAATTGTTATTTTGGAACGGCTTCTTCCGCTGACCGGACTTAGAGCCCCTGAATCCGGCATTGACCGCCGTGTCCTCAGTGTTATCACTTTTGTTTCGACTCTTGTATGTGTTGCGTCGACAGTTGACTTTGCTAGTTTTATCTTCAAGGGTGCCGGCGTCGCTTGCATTGTTTTTGCTACGGGCCAACCAACTGTCCTCGCCCGCACAAAAGCGGGTCATGAGTGCCGTGAGGGCTGCCATGGATTTTGGCTTTTCTTGGCTGAGGTGGCGAGCGAGCCATTCGTCGCGGATGCTGTGTTTGAAGGCTACTAGGGCTTCGGCATCCGTACAATCGACGATTTCGTTCTTTTTAGTTAAGAACCTAGTCCAGAATTTCCTGGTAGACTCTCCGGGCTATTGAACTATATGGCTTAAGTCATCAGCGTCCGGAGGTCGAATGTATGTACCTTGGAATTTATCGAGGAAGGCCTCTTCCAAGTCCTCCCAACTGCCAATAGAATTTGCAGGCAGACTGTAGAGCCAGTGTCGAGCAGACCCCTTGAGTTTTCAAGGGAGGTATTTGATGGCGTGGAGGTCATCGCCGCGGGCCATATGAATGTGGAGAATGAAGTCTTCGATCCACACCGCCGGGTCCGTGGTTCCACCGTATGATTCTATATTCATGGGTTTGAACCCTTCTGGGAATTCATGATCCAGGACCTCATCGGTGAAGCAATGAGGGTGTGCGGCGCCTTTATATCGGGCCGTATCACGACGTAGCTCTGATGGAGTCCGTCTGCGGTTTTCAACCCGTGCGTGACTAAGTTTGTCATGTCCGAATAGGTGGCCGTCGTCGCGTGTCGAGGCACGTCCTAGTGATCTGTAGATTTATCTAGTATGTCCTGCTTTATTGTTTAGGTTTTGCCGGAGGTCATATGTATGACCGTGGGCTAATTTACCTCTACCTGCATGCTGAGGCAGGGCTGGCTGGTGTTCGGCGTGAGTTGCCATTTTGTCTCGACCACGTGGTGGTCGGTCAGCCTCATTGTAGGATGTATGTATGTATTCTGGCGCCTCCTCGTCAAACTGAGGTAGCAATTCGCGCTTTGGGTAGCTTTTGGTTGGGCTTGAGGCTGTATTCTTCAGCTGCTAGGACATCGGTCCATTTATCGTTGAGCAGATCTTGGTCAGCTTGAAGCTGCTGCCGCTTCTTTTTTAGGCTCCATGCAGTGGCGATTAGCTGGCGCTTGAAGCGCTCCTACTGAAGAGGTTCCTCAGGCATGATGAAATCCTCGGTGCCGAGGCTCACCTCGTCCTCGGAGAGCGGAAGGTAATTATCATCCTTCGAATCTTCGTGTGTGGCCTGTTTACCGGGGCTAACCTGCCCGCCTTCCCGTTCATCTAATTCATTAGTTGTATCGACGGGGTCTTCGTTGTCTTCGGCACCTTCTGGAGTGTTATCTTCTCCTGTGCCGGTATTGCTGTCTTTACTGCAGCGTGACATAGAGCGGTGCCGCTAACGCCGGCATTTGGATTGTATTTCGGAAGGTTTATCCTCAGTTGGATCTTCCTTGTCATCGCCACTGTTTTCTTTTGGTTCATCCACCATGTATACATCATACGAGGAAGTGCCCGTCCAGCGTCCGGTGAACAATGGGTTCTGGACCTCTTCTTCTCCGGCATCGTTGTACATACCGTCGATGCCCTCAGAGTCGTAATCAAGTTCATTGGTCAAATCCTCGATCGTGGCTATGAAGTGGGTGGCGGGTGGGAAGCAAAATTCTCCGCGATCAGCCCCTAGTTCGAGTCGGATATAGTTCGCCTGTGAGTCCTCCGCCAAGGACAAGTTTTTAAATGAGTTTAGCACATTGCCTAAAGGCGAGTGCTGGAATATGTCTGCGGCGCTGAATTCGAAGATCGACAAACGATCAAACTCAGCTTCCCCGGGCTCACGTGGTTCGGAACTTACGACCGGAGATGAGTCCGGAGTTCCGCTGACAAAAACGTCGTGAGAGGTTAAGTCTATGTGCGGCTCCAACGCCGTGGAATCCATGGCCTCCGTGGTGGGGTTGATGCTCCCGTCCTTGGATGTCACAGCTTGCTCAGGATCTAGGGACAGGGCGGTTACAGGAGCAATCTCTTGGATGCGGCCAGATGACAGATTTAGGTCATGATCATCGGGGTGACCGGGAGCGGCTACCGCGGTCTCGAATCCGGTGAAGATCAAGTCTCCACGGAAGTCCGCAATGTAGTTCAAGCTCCCAAATCTGACCTGATGGCCAGGGGCGTAGCTTTCGATCTGCTCCAGATGGCCAAACGAGTTGGCCCGCAGTGCGAAGCCACCGAACACGAAGATCTGTCCGGGGAGGAAAGCTTCTCCTTGGATAGCGTCATTATTGACGATCGAAGGGGCAATCAAAAATTTTGGTGACAGCACAGTGGAACTCTCAATGAAAGCACCAATGTCGGTGTCAAAACCGGTGGATCTCGGGTAGAGGGTCCCGAACTATGCGTCTAAGGTCGATGGTAACAGGAGACAATGGACACGATGTTTACCCAGGTTCAGGCCCTCTCTATGGAGGTAATACCCTACGCCCTGCTTGATTGATATTGATGAATATGAGTATTACAAGAGTTGATCTACCTCGAGGTCGTAATGGCTAAACCCTAGAGGTCTAGCTTGTATGGCTATGATAATTAATCTCTCCTATCCGAGCTAAGTCCTCCAGTTTATATAAACACCAGAAGGATCTAGGGTTACACAAGGTCTGTTACAAAGAAATGAATCCACATATTCGGTCGCCAAGCTTGCCTTCCACGCCAAGGAGAGTCCCATCCGGACATGGGTACAGTCTTCGGTCTTTGCATCTTCACAGCCCATCAGTCTGGCCCATGGCTAGCAGGCCAGACGCCCGAGGACCCCTTAGTCCAGGACTCCCTCAGTGCTCGCCGGAGTTCTCCGGCCACCGGAGCCGCCACCAACGACCCCAACAGGCATGCCCCGATGCCTCTATGCCATCCCTCTCCCTCCTCTCTGACCTACCCCTCTCCTCCCTACCTCACCCTCTCTCTCTCCCGCGCAGGTCGCCGTCGCCGGTGGAGATCTACGCCTCCCTGCAGTTTGGCCTCGCCACCAACCGGATCTGGTGCCCCGAGGTCGGATCCGGTACCCCGCACCTGTTCCCGGCCTCCCCGCCGTTCCCCGCATCGCCGGAGCATCGCTGCCAGAGCTGCTTTGCCCGTCCCTGTCGAATCCCGACGTCCGTCCCGCTCGTCGCACATTGACCGTGTCCTGCCCCGTGGGCCGCCTCCTTGCCCGCTATCCGAGGCCCAGCGCCTCTACAGCCTCCCTCGGAACTGGGCCTGGCCCATGGTGAGCAGCGCCCAGCCCCTCTCCTATGCTTGTTGGGCTAGACAGTTTCAGCTCGTGGACGTTTTTTTCCCTTGGACCATTTTGCTAAATTTTTCCTTCACATGCATAATTACAGAAAATTGCCATCATTTTAAAATGCTCACACCTAAATAACCATGCATTGTATTAAAGCACAGGTATGACTATCTTGATTCGGTCATAAATTTGTCATGGATGTACATGCATGATAGAAAACGTGGCCTACTGTGACAAAGACGTATCATCACGGAAGTGTATTTTTTTGTAGTGCACCCTGGAGATGATTGGGGCGGATTTCATCCACCGCGGAATCGTTCCACTACACATGCATGTTTAAAATGTTTAAAATGTTCCACAAACTTTATATGTAAAATGCTTAGACTTTTTTGTAGATTAATAATTTCCAACTTTCATGCATGTTTAAAATGTTTAAAATGTTGTTTGTGTTTATTTTGCATAATGCCATGTTAAAATGTATTATTTCATAACTAAATAACCGTACCTACATTTCAAATAATCTTTATATGTAAATGGGGTAGAAAATGCATAGTTTAACATGATGTACTTACTTTGCATGTTTAACAACTCTAAAATTGTGTTTAAGACAGAACAGTACCAATTCAAAAATATGCACATGAGGATTTTCCGGAATTGTTGTTTGTTATTTCCGGCCTCATTTAAACTTGCCTAAATAGATAGTTTCTTTATGCTTCACCTCTTGCCATGTTTAAAACATTTAATATTGTTGGGTACATAAACGAGAGTGAACTAAATGTTTGAATGTGGTGTTTCTTCAATATGCAACTCCGTTGCATATTGAGCTCCACTTAATTTGTAGTATTGTTTGTGCACTGTGCCATGCCATGCCTCATTAAACCGGGCATGCATCATACTTGGTTGTTCGTCATGCCATGTTTATCTGATGGTTGTTTACTATGTTGCTTGCTTCTTTCCGGGTTGCCTCTCTCATTAGCTTCGGTTTTGTTCTGAAGTTGTGAGGATTCGTTCGACTACGTTGGGTCGTCTACTTCTTGAACTCATTCTTATTCCTTGCGGGATCTCAGGCAAGATGACCATACCCTCAAAATCACTTCTATCTTTGCTTGCTAGTTGTTCACTCTACCGCTATGTCGCGCTACCTACCACTTGTTATATCATGCCTCCCATATTGCCATGTCAAGCCTCTAACCCACCTTCCTAGCAAATCGTTGTTTGGCTATGTTACCGCTTTCTCAGCCCCTCTTATAGCATTGCTAGTTGCAGGTGAAGTTGAAGTTTGTTCCATGTTGGAACATGGATATGTTGGGATATCACAATATCTCTTATTTTAATTAATGCATCTATATACTTGGTAAAGGGTGGAAGGCTCGGCCTTATGCCTGGTGTTCTTTTCCACTCTTGTCGCCCTAATTTCCGTCATACCGGTGTTATGTTCCTTGATTTTGTGTTCCTTACGCGGCTGGGTGTTATGGGAACCCCTTGACAGTGCGCTTTGAATAAAACTCCTCCAGCAAGGCCCAACCTTGGTTTTACGTTTGCCTAAAAACCTAAGCCTTTTCCCCTTGGGTTTTCAGAGCCCGAGGGTCATCTTTATTTTAACCCTCCGGGCTAGTGCTTCTCTAAGTGTTGGTTTGAACCGGGCAGCCTGCGGGGCCACCTCGGGGCAACTTGAGGGCTGGTTTTACTCATAGCTTCACCTATCTGGTGTGCCCTGAGAACGAGATATGTGCAGCTCCTATCGGGATTTGTCGGCACATCGGGCGGCTTTGCTGGTCTTGTTTTACCATTGTTGAAATGTCTTGTAACCGGGATTCTGAGACTGATCGGGTCTTTCCAGGAGAAGGAATATCCTTCGTTGACCATGAGAGCTTGTGATGGGCTAAGTTGGAACACCCCTGGAGGGTATAAACTTTCGAGAGCCATGCCCACGGTTATGTGGCAGATGGGAATTTGTTAATGTCTGGTTGTAGAGAACTTAACACTTGACTTAATTAAAATGCATCAACCGCGTGTGTAGCCGTGATGGTCTCTTTTCAGCGGAGTCCAAGAAGTGAACACGGTCTTGTGTTATGCTTGAACGTAAGTAGTTTCAGGATCACTTCTTGATCACTTCTAGCTTCTCGACTGTAGAGTTGCTTCTCTTCTCACTCTTATTTGTGTATGTTAGCCACCATATTTGCTTAGTGCTTGCTGCAGCTACACCTCTTTACCTTATCTTGCCCATAAGCTTAAATAGTCTTGATCTTGCGGTTGTGAGATTGCTGAGTCCTCGTGACTCACAGATACTTCCAAACAGTTGTAGGTGCCGATGATACCAGTGCAGGTGACACAACCGAGCTCAAGTGGGAGCTCAATGAAGATCTTGGTCGTTGTTAATTGTCTTTTCCGGTTGATCAGTAGTGGAGCCCAGTTGCGACGATCGGGGATCTAGCATTTGGGGTTGTCTTCCTTTATTTTTGGTTCCGTAGTCGGACCTTGATTGTACTCTGGATGATGTATTTTTAACTTGTATTTGTGTGAAGTGGCGATTGTAAGCCAACTCTTTATCCCTTTCTTATTTAGTACATGGGATTGTGTGAAGATTACCCCACTTGCGACCAAACCACCATGCAGTTATGCCTCTAAGTCGTGCCTCGACACGTGGGAGATATAGCCGCATCGTGGGTGTTACAACGCGGGTGAGTGTATCCATTGGAGCTTTCGGGCGGCTGGTGCACGGGCGAGCAGGGGCAGCGGAGAGAGAGGAAGCAGGGGGCCGACCAGCTGCCGTGACACGAACACCGAGGCGCATCGTCGGGTGCACTGGGGAGGTCCGAGGTGGCCGGAGGTCCTTGGCAGAGGGCGGCTATAGTGCGTGGCCGCACTGTAGCGTGCTCTGGAGCATGCAGATGGCTGACATGGCTTTGTTTAAGAGAGTAGAGCGTGCCCACTTGTGTCTGGTGAAGCTAGGGAGGAGTAAAGAATTTGGGGAGGAGCTTTGGATGCTCTGGAGAGAGCCATTGGAGTGAGGAGGGAGGTGAGGAAGAGGGAGGAGCTGCTGTCCAGGGATGTAAATGGGGATGTTTTACCCTTCAATCATTGAGCAACGACCAGGGGAAAGTTACTAGAGGGAGAAGAGGACTAGGAGGAGCTGTGGTAAAAAATTGAACTCAAGGAGAATAGTGGAAGAGGTCAAAATGGTGATTTTGGAAGTGTGGCAACAGGTGTTTGATGCATGATTAAGTCACTTGCAATCATCTCCTTCTTGTGACACTTGATGGGGGTGTTGAGGATGACCATTTGGCAATGCGGTAGAAATTTGTGCTCTTTTGGACAAGGTTCACAATATAACTTTTGTAAACCCTAGAAATCAACAAAAATGGACTTGCTTAGATCGAGCTAAGATAAACTCTTCTCCTTGGTGCACCATTTGTTGTAGTGACATCATTTTGGTATTTGAGAATGTCCAGAAAGTTTGGGATCAAATGGAGAAAGTTGGCAATGCAAAGTTGTTCAAACTTGGATCCGGACGGAGAGGGTTTTGGGGCACTTTTGTGAACCAAAACTATTTTGATTGAGGTGAAACTTTTCAAGATCATCAAATTATGCATATGTGACTTGCTAGAATTTTCTTGGATTTATTTGAAAATATTTCTTAGAGAAATATTTCAAATACTTGAAATGAACATAAATGGTTTTGGAGAGTTTTGTCCAATATTTTGAACATGACCATGTGTTGAAACTCATATATATGGAAAATATATGTCCACTGAGCTTCCCTAAATTTTCTCAAATATTTTTGAAACATTAAAATAATCTTAACCTATTAAAGACCATTTCTATCCTTAAGAAAAAGCCTTTAAATAAAATATGAAAATAACTTTGAAAATTATATTTTTGTGGTTTATGGGAGTCCTATGCCTAATACGAGTCAAATATTTTTTTTAAGATTTTGCATGCCCCAAATTAAGTACTTGTAGTTCAAGTCTCAATTTAGGGGTTTTGGAAAACCTAATTTAGAAAATACTCTTTGTCTCAAATTATTTTTGTAAGAAAATACTATTATGAGCTATACACATCGCATGATCATTGGGCAAAGTTTTCAATCAAAGAGAAGTAGTATAAGAGTTGGAGGATTTATTTGATTTTTAGAGCACTTGCAAACAACAACCAAAATTCCAAATCAAGAAAAGTCCAAAACTCTCAAAAGTTTGTGTCAAACCACATTTTATCATGGTATATTAGCTTAAGGGTTGTGGCATGAAAATCATGGTGTGACAATGCCTCACTCTTTTAATTGATAGGAGGTGCCTTGCAGACAGGTGCTTGACAAAACGAGAGGCATGCGAGCTGTACTCCAATGCGCAGGCTCACCGGGAAGCGTGCGACCTATACGACGCACATGCTCACCGGGAAGCGAGCCCTTTGTCGGATCATGGGTTTAGGCAAAACCCTTAAGGTTCAAACACTGGGGTGCGCGCGAAGATCTCCCCCAACCGATCCACGTCCTAGCTTCGCTATGATCTCAAGGGCTAACTCAACGAACTTGCAACACAAAGGACACAAGATTTATACTGGTTCGGGCCACCATTGTGGTGTAATACCCTACTCCAGTGTGGTGTGGTGGACTGCCTCTTGGGCTTAGGATGAACAGTACAATGGGAAGAACAGCCTCCTGAGGAGAGGTGTTCTTGTGCTTGGTGGACTTGTGGTTGTTCAGATCAATCCCCTTCTCCTAGCTACGGTGGTGGCTTAGTCCTATTTATAGAGGCCCTGGTCCTCTCCCTAAATATTGAGTGGGAATGGAGCCAAAAACGGCCAATTTGAAAGGGGACAACTAGTACAGCTTATCCTGACAAAAGAAGTCTTCACCTGCAAAAGGTTCTGGTGGTGACGCCGCCTTGGGCTCCATGGTGACCTCCGTCTTACCGTCCTGCTGGTCTTGGTCTCGTTGCACTGATATGGAAACCTTTGCTTGACGCCTCGGTACTCCACGCCAGTGCATGATTCCTTAGCACCAAAGAGGAAACAAGGACACTGTGCGCACTGGCATCCGCCTGGCCTTGGTCATCATGGCTCACGTCATTGGAACCTCGTGAGGTTTGCCTTGCCTTGAACTCTCAGCCCCTCGCGAGCCGGCCTGGTGAGGCCGCTCCTGAGGAGGTCTTGTGTCGTCCTCCTCGCGAGGCTTACCCCTCGCGAGGGTCTTGAGTCCTTGCTGGTGAAGATGGGCCGTACGGGCCTGCTCACAGAGCCACGCCATGGGCCGCAGGCAGGCAAGTCTGTGGACCCCCGTTCCCAGAATGCCGACAGTAGCCCCCGGGCCCAAGGCGAGCTCGGGCTTGGCTTCGAGGCAAAGCCAAGGGGCAAGTGCGGAGCACCGAGAGCCCCAATAGCCCGTGGCCTTGGTCGAAGAGTGGCGGTTGATTGGACGTGGGCGTCTCCGCTTGCCCATGCTGCCTTGATACCCGCCTGGCTAGGCGGCCACCGCGGTCTACACGGTTTCCCTCCCGTTGTTGCCACGCACTCTCCAATTCTTCCGCTTCCTCGCAGCTCAGCCTCTCCCCCTGATCCGATCTGAGCTCAATCCTCCCATCTCCATGGCACTCGACCAGTCAGAGAAAGGGAAGAGTCCCCTATCCCCCATCGAGCTATGCTCGGCCGTTGAGCCTGTCGTTGGCAGGTCGCAGGTGCTCAACCAAGAAGCCATGGACAAGGTGCATCCCATGCTCGCCTCCAGCTTCAGTGAGTGGGGAAGGACGGTGGCCTGGCCTCCATCTCATGCTCCTGTCGATCAGACTGCCACCGAGGTCCCATTCTTCATCGACGCCCTTTGGGCTGGCTTGGTTCCTCCTTTCTCTGCCTTCTTCAACGCTATGCTTGCGCATTATCAGATCCACATGCTGCACCTTCATCCCCAATCCGTGACCCTTCTCGCCGTCTTCGCCTTTGTTTGCGAGGCCATGGTAGGCATTGCTCCTTCCGTGGCCCTTCTCCGCCACTTCTTCTCGCTGCACCTGATTGACCCTCGACAGAGCTCGGGATGCCTGAGCTTTCAGGCCGTGGCGGCGACGGCCGGCGCGGGGATTGACTTCAAGCTCCCACCATCCACGAGCGGGTTCCGGACACGGTGGGTATTTGTTGATGTCAGAGTGCTCAGCCCCCTGCTCTCTTCTCCGTCAGCGCCCGCTATTCCCAGCTCCGGTTGGTGCCACCAAAAGTTGACTGATTTGCACCTTGCCCCTATCTGGCTCAGGCTGAAGTGGCTCAAGGACCTTGATGTGACTGGGCCTATGGTGGTGAAGGAGTTCGTCCGGCGCCGAATCGCTCCGCTTCAGCGCCACTCTCGACCGATGTGGGCCGTGCTCAACAGCAAGGACCACATGAGACTTCAGGAGTCCGGGCTCCCCCTCGAGGCGCGACGAACGGTGCTCGAGGTCCTAACGGGTGTCCTGTTGCCAGATGACATGCCAAGGAAGAGTTGCCTTCTGTACCGCTGCTTGAACAAGGCCACATTCGCTGAGCAGATGCCTTCCTTCGATGAGTGGGGGCTGCGCCCAGTCGGCCTCGTGGTTCCCCGTGAGAACCCCATCGTCGTGGTTCCTCTCCCTACTGCTGGCATCGAGCTCGCCCCAAGTGTGGATGCAGGGGGCGAGCTCCGCTGGGGGCCGATGGTGAAAGTGCCGAGATGCTGAAGCCGCCCAGGGCTCTTGAGGCGTCGTCCTAGGGAACTCATGACTCTTGCCCTAGGGCGGCGGTTGAGGAGGCGACGCAGCCCGCGTCTCCCGAGGCCGGGGCTCCTAAGACCTCGACAGGTCGCTATGAGGCAGAGCCTGATGGCTCCCCTCAGCTTAGCGCTCCTGAGGCTGCCCCTTCGAGCGCTTCTCCAGTCGCGCCTCGTGTGGGCCGCCATGTCCAGCGATTTGGTCGGCTCTGCGTGGACTTTGAAGAGCTCCGCAAGAGGAAGGGGTCCCCAAGCAGCGGCACCTTCGGGCTGTTAAAACGGAGAAAGTACATCGCCGTTGACGAGTAAGTACCTTATCTTGGTGATTCTCTGCGTGCTGCTTCCGTTCCTGACGATATCTCTTCAGGATTCCTTCCGCCAAGGCCGCAAGATCTCCGGAGAAGCAGCCTCCTCTCGCCTCACTTCTCCCGCTAGACTCGAGCGCTTCAAGCCCGCGCTCTTCTCATGGTGTGGAGCCAACCAGGGAAGCCAGCCCGTCGTCAAGGCATCTTGAGCTTGCCCCTTCGCCATCCCTCCTCCGCAGCCTTGCTTGGAATACAACAAGCGTGCCAAGGGTTCCTCCCCTGGTCATGGACGGCGGATGGATGGCTTCGGTCTTGGGATCCTCTTCAAGCAGCGGGCGTTCACTCGTTCGGCCTCCTCGCGAGGACTGGCCTGCAACTGGGTTGGTGCCAGCCCCCGGCCCCCTGCTGAAAGGGGGCAAGCCGCTTTGGGCCCCATCCGCGGTCCCCGCGACAGAGGATGGAGTCAGCAGCATGCTCGAGTCGGCGCAAGAAAGGAGCGTCATTCGCCACGAGCTCTTTCAGGAGGCGATGGGTGCGATGAACCGGCTTGGTGAAGAGCTCGTGGATGTGGACGCGCGTCTAGTGGCCGAGGGTCTCTGGCTGGCGGAGGAGCGACACAAGTTTATGGTGGCCATCAACCTCGGGCGCCACCAGCGCGAGCTTGATAACGTGAAGGCCGAGGCATCCCTCGCAACCTCGCGCGAGGCCTACTCCCAAGCCTTGGAAGAAGCTCGAGAAGCTGACCGCCACCGCGAGATTGCAGAGAGACACACACGGAAGCTGAGGCCGCTGGTAGCTGAGGCCACTGGTAGGACTGCTGCCCTCAAGTCCAGGTTGACTGAGGTGGAGCGACGCGAGGAGGCCGCCACAGCCGCCCTGGTCGCGGCGCAGGCCGAACTGGCCTCCGCCTGTGCCGAGCTGATCCCTCTTCAGCAGCGGGTTGCTGACGCCGAGTCCATCGCATGGCAGAACAGGGAGGAAGTGCTTCAGCGGCGGACGCTGGAGCGCGTGCACGCCCCCATGCTCCAGGACCTCAGGAACAGGGCCAACATCGCCCTGGGCCACATCTGTGATGATAATGCTCCACATCCCCACGCGAACGACTACGCCAGCCACCTCTGCTTCTTCACCAACGTGGTGACGCGCTTGGAGAACCGTTCCAAGAGGGCTCGCCAACTTGTTGAAGAGAGGAGCCGCGGCCTGCTCGGGCGTGCGTTCTCCCACGTCTTTAGCCATCTCCAGAAGCCGACCCCAACTTCGATTTTGACACCACCATTGCTCCTATACTCGAGGCCATCCG
Organism: Triticum urartu; assembly: GCF_056163025.1. NCBI lineage: Eukaryota > Viridiplantae > Streptophyta > Magnoliopsida > Poales > Poaceae > Triticum > Triticum urartu. The sequence goes on from NC_141876.1 coordinate 303,599,887, forward strand.
AGGCGACCTGTCGTGATGGGTGGAAGACAATGTGGACGCGCTGGTTAGGGCCTTCACTTCCGATGATGATGGGGTGGTGGTCGCGGCGGACGCAGGTGACGTGGTCGTCGATGGTGATGGCGGCGCTGGTGGAGGTGACGGTGATGCCAGCGATGGTGGCAGCGATGCCAGTGACGCGTCTGAGGGCAATCTGGGGGACGCGGCAAGCGACATGTCTGACTGATCCCGTGTTTCCCAGTTGTTTGTCCTGCACATAGAAGCTCAGGCGCAGCCCTTGAAGTTGTATGACCATTTTTGGAGGGGAAGCCCCTCATGTAAATTTGCTACTACCTCTATCTTGTTAGGTCGAGTTGAATATGTGTCTTCGTGGACTCACGTATCCTGGGGCAAAGTTGCTGTTGCGGTTTACCTTAGCCTGGACGAGCCCAAACCGGCTCGTGAGGTTGCGAGTTTCTGGGAAGCTCCGGAGGAACTCGTCGAGACGCCCGAGGGGGCCGCGTGATAAGCAAGCGCTAGCCGTGGCGGGACATGCGCCGTGCATCTTGCCCAGCCCCGCTCGCGAGGAGCCCGCGAGGGAGGAGCAATAAGCGCGAACTCCAAAATAAGGCAAGAACTAGATAGCAAGAAATCGCTCGAACGAGAAAAGGCACCCCCCGCGCGCATCAATGAAAATTCAAATTCAACTCAAATCCGAATCCAAAAGGCAATGCTACAGAAAAGGGATCCAAAGCAAATGGCCGCGTCCGGCGCCTAGTCTAGTCTTCTTGTCTTGAGTCTTCTCACCAGCGCAGAGCTAAGTGCTGCCACTAGGACGTGGTAGGGAGCCCCCGAGGCCCGAGGGCGGCACTCCTGAGACTCCGGGGCGTGTACAACCCCACTTGTTATTACGTGAGAGTGTCATGGGCGGTGACCTTCATAGGCGTGAGCCTTACTTCATATCCCCAGACAAGGGCCCTGCCTTGCGCCTCCCTCGGCCACCATTGGGGGCGACCAGAGACCAAGACGACACCAAAGGGGCAAAGGGGACGCCAGCGGCACCCTCGGCGACCACAGGTCCTCTACCGGGGGTAGGCTCTGGAGCACCTCCCTAACAGAGGGCCTACCTCCGGGGGACGCCTTGCTCCACGCGGCGCTGGGGAGGACCTTCGTACCGGCTTCCTTCCTGCAGTCCCCAGCGTGCCCCCCTGGTGGGAGGGAGGCCAATGAGCTGGGACCGCCATCTGCTGCTGTGACCTGATCCCCCTGCGCACCATGGTTAGCGTAAGCCTGCACCTGAGGAATTAGTGGTACCCTATAGCTGTTGTCGCCAGCGCGGTTGGTGAGGCTTCCAGAGGGGTCCTGAAAGGCACCGGCTTCAAGCGCCTCCTCCTCCCAGCCCGGCTCAAGGGATGAGTCTGGGTCGTCTTCCAGCATGTAGTCCTGGTCCACCATGCTCGAAGACCTCACCGTAGTGCCCCACACTCCACGCCGCCGACCTAGTGTGCCGCCTCGAGGATGGTAGGGTTGAATCCTGCCCGGACCGTAGGTGGCAGCGCCCGTGCCCGCGCCCAGTGGAGGTGGCGCGGGCACGAGCGGGCGTGCAGCTCCGTTGGCTACGCTGGTGACGATGAAGCCTGGTGGTGCGCCTGTAGGCACGCGGGCGCGGCGTGGCCCGCCATGCGACCCGGCCGCAACTTGTGGCGTGAGCAGAGAACAGAAGGGCGGCGCTCCTGAAGTCGCGGCGTCTAGTAGCTCGGCAACGCATTCCAGCAGTGCATCCTGACCACTCTCCATCAGCCGGCATCGTAGCAGCTCCCGTGCCACCAAGAGTGCAGCCCGCATGTTTGCCTGCTCCCTCCGGGTGTGCGGCGCCGTCGCCACGGCGTGTCTTGCGGCCCTTGCAGTAGCTCGCGCTTGTCGTGGGGTGAGGGTGGACGGCGCATGGCCACGCTGCCCGCTCCCCGCAACATCAGGTGGCGCGCGCGCCGCCTGGAGCGTGAGGTTGAGGTCTTCCTGGGCAGGCGACGCCGCCCGGGCTGGCCAGGCTGCCCAGCGGTCGGCGTTGGTGCTTGAGTCGCCGGACATCGGAACTGCAGAGGGTCGGTGAATCGACTGGCGGGAGAGAGGGTCCGGCGCACCCCTACCTGGCATGCCAAATGTCGGATCACGGGTTCCGGCAAAACCCTTAAGGTTCGAACACTGGGGTGCACGCGGAGATCTCCCCCAACTGATCAATGCCCTAGCTTCGGTAAGATCTCAAGGGCTAACTGGACGAACTCGCAACACAAAGGACACAAGATTTCTACTGGTTCGGGCCACCATTGCGGTGTAATACCCTACTCCAGTGTGGTGTGGTGTTTTGCCTCTTGGGCTCAAGATGAACAGTACAATGGGAAGAACAGCCTCCTGAGGAGAGGTGTTCTTGTGCTTGGTGCACTTGTCATTGTTCGGATCGATCCCCTTCTCCTAGCTACGGTGGTGGCTTGGTCCTATTTATAAAGTCCCTGGTCCTCTCCCCAAATATTGAGCGGGAAGGGAGCCAACAACGGCCAATTTGAAAGGGGACAGCTAGTACAACTTATCCTGACAAAAGCAGTCTTCGCATGCAAAAGGCTCGGGTGGTGACGCCGCCTTGGGCTCCATGGTGACCTCCGTCTTGCCGTCCTGCTGGTCTTGGTCTCGTTGCACTGATATGGAAACCTTTGCTTGACGCCTCGGTACTCCGCGCCTGCGCATGCTTCCTTAGCACCAAAGAGGAAACAAGGACACTGTGCATGCTGGCACCCGCCTGGCCTTGGTCATCATGGCTCACGTCATTGGAACCTCGTGAGGTTTGCCTTGCCTTGAACTCTTCGCCCCTCGCGAGCGGGCCTGGTGAGGCCGCTCCTGAGGAGGTCTTGTGTCGTCCGCCTTGCGAGGCTTGGCCCCTCGCGAGGGTCTTGAGTCCTTGCTGGTGATGATGGGCCGTACGGGCCCGCTCGCAGAGCCACGCCATGGGCCGCAGGCAGGCAAGTCTGGGGACCCCCATTTCCAGAACACTGACACCCTTTGACTTCCATGGCCGCCCACCTTGCTCGCATCCTCTCCATTAATGGTACCCAAGCCACAATTTAATATGATTTTTAAACATGAAACACTCATCACAAACGTTTTAGTTAGAACACATGTATGCAAACCGGCAGCTTCCCCAGGAAGCCAAAAGAAAATGTGCCGAGCAGGATTTGTGCATCCCTTCAATGCAAATGGTTCTTTTGGATGAACCGTGTGCAACCACGTACAAACAATTTGCTAAGATTTGCATCTGTCACATTGGGTATGTTACCATTTGTTAAACAAGAAAGATTGACATTTGCTGATCTAGTAACATTGCCATTTGTCAATCCTTGTAACACTGCGATTTTTCAAAATATGCAGCTAAAAATCACTAGCACTATCTAATTTTTGCAACTAAAATTCAGTAGTAAAGAATAGATTTCATTCATAGATTCAGCAGTTCTTAATTTATACAAACAGCTCAACTCGATAGCTGAATCGACCAAACTTCTCCCCAATTGTTGCCAACCACGTACTGAAATAGCTAGTTCAACTATATATACTAGCTAATTTTAAGTACGTTGTACAGTTCCACCACATCTATAGTCAGATGAACTGAACAAAATAGCCCCTAAATACTACTATATGGAGGGGCTTTGTACTACTTCCGGCAGTCTCTCCTCTACCGAGCAGGCTCAGTAAGAGGTGGTCGTGGAGGAGGAGGCTACCGACGAGCTGGACAACTGCAATACGGTGCCTGCCGCTACTGCACGTTCAGCGACGCTCACCAGCTCGAATGCCCTCTGCCACTCTAGACGACCCCTCTCGAAGCGGCCAAACTGCTCGTAGATCTCCTGATTCCTCGCCTCTGAGTCGGCGTGTGCTACGGCCATGGCTGCGGTAAGGCTCTTTGCGTGCTCGATGAGGCGCTCCTCCTCCTCCCGCAGGAACTCGATGTAGCGCGCAAGGTCGCTGACGCACGTGCGGGCCTCCACCTCTGCCTCCTTCCTTCGAGCGGTGGTGGCGGACCGGTTGATGATCCCAGCGGTCGATGTTGGGCTGGCCTCCACGGCGTCCGATGATGGGGTGGTGGCCATGAGCACCACCTCCCGCCTTCGGGCCGCGGTGGCGGAGCGGGTGATGGCCATGGTGGCCGACAGTGGGGTGGCGACCACGACAGCCACCTGTCGCATTTGGGCCGCGGCGGTGGAGCGGGCGATGGCCCTGGCTTTCAACGATGGTGTGGCGGCAGCAGCGGCCAGCAATAGCTGCCGACGGGCAGCAGCGGCGGAGCGTGTGGTGGGTGTTCTACGCACACCCACATGGACGCCACACGCACTATAATATGCCATGGACTGCACCGCCGCCGCGGTGTAGCCTCCCAGCTGGAGCTGTCCTCTGATGATGGTGGAGTGGCTGAGCGATGGCGGCGGACCGGTGCCATTGGTAATTGTGGGAGAAGCAGACGAGATAAGCTATAGGGAGGGAGGGGAAAATGCGACGCAAGACTCGCCGACCGTGAGGGTTTATATAGTAGGCTGGTAAGCATTGGGATTTTGGGGGATTTCATCGAGTTGGGCGGGAAGCTTGCGCGGGAAACTGCGTGGTTGCGCGGGAATGGGCTCACCACTGTTTGGCCAAAAGAATGCACCCGCACGCTCCTCAAGCTTGCGCTCGAAGCCATCTGCGGTAGTGGGGTGACAAGATGTGCGAGAGGAGGACGAAAGAACACATACACATACGGTTAATAAAAAACATTTGCGATTTAATTACCTACTATGCCCCCATCCTGGTTTATAAGTAGGATTTAACTAATAAAATACGAATGCATGTCGCCAAAGATTATATCGATGGATTTGTATTCGAACATAGTTTCTAGTTATATAACTTTTGTAACATGCATTAACATTTTGTTGGTTAAATTTAAGGTTCTACACCAGCAAGCGTTTGCCCACAACACACATGGATTATTCCATTACAAACAGCTCGGATGGATCAACTGTATACCACGTATCGCACATGCAACTCTAATATGATTCGTGCTTGATGTCTCCGGCATCGCTTGCACAGTTCGTCTTATTTGCCACGTATCACTGTGCCGCCTCTGCTTGCGTCCCTCGGCAACCTTTGTTCCCCGTTAGGCGCTGCAGCGTGCTGTGCTCGCCGTTAGGTGCCGCGGCACGCTCTGCTCGCTTTCGTCGGCGCGCTCTGCTTGCGTCCGTTGGCGCGCTCGGCTTGTGGACATCATTTCCTTGCGTGTTCAACTGCTATATGCATATATATGGTTGCTCATCGTTGAGGCGACCGCGAAGAACTCTGCTCGTGTCCCTCCGCGCATGCTCTGCCAGCGGTTGGGCGTGCGCACGATCACGTCGGGGGCCCCGTATGCACCGGTGGCGCCGCGTGCGTTGCCACGCGATGCAGTTACGTGCGGCACGATGGAGTTACGCGCTGCAAATTAGAACTGCCATAAGGGTCTGCCGATATTCCAGGCCGTCCGGCTTCCCCTTTAATTCCCGTGGCCATTATAACGTTAGTCTCTTCAACGTTTCGATCAGGCCCCACAACACAATAAGCACATCCATGACAACACATAGAGAGGGGATGTCTAGAGGCACTCCAATGGAGTTCGGCGAGCATAGAGTGGAGACCCATGGGAGGGAGACGGATCTCTCAGTGGTGTACACCATCGACCCGGCGTGGTGGACGACTACATCAACAACATTGAGCAGTTTCTTGCTCGAGAAGTACAAGGTGGTCGGCATCGACCTCTAGTATAGCGCCGGCCGTCCCAACATCGATCAGAAGGATGCCATCGCCCAGTTGTGTGTACGCCATCATGTCCTCACCTACCACTACTACATGGCCACAGAGCCTTGAGACCGTTTCACCAGGTTGGTCAACAGAACTGACTACAAGTTCACCACGATGGAAACCATCGACGATATAAAAGCACTCAGGGTTACGGGCTTGGCCTGCCAGAACCTTGTGGAAATCCGAGAGCACTACAGGGTCTAGGGTAGCACGAAGGACTCCTGGTTGAACTCGCCTCGGCCATCATTGACCCATACTACGAAGAGATGCGGGATGCCAATAGAACACATCACATATCCTGGCATGGGGCCTGGATGCGGCAACTGGATGAACGGCCAAGAGCATGTACACATGCTATGAGCTGCACAGGCAGATCGTTGACATGAGTAAGTGCCTTTTTATGGAGATCGACGAGGCCGGATCGAGCCACAACCAGAGCAAGCGTCACAAGAAGTAGATGATGATTAGATGATCATTTATCCTAGTTAATCAGACATGTAATATATAGTTTACTTTGGTGTGTGGGAATGTCATGTGTGTAGTAGGCACCTATGTAATTATGCATGTAATAGTTTACTTTGGTTTGTGCAAATGCCATGGTTGTAGTAGCCACCTATGTAAGTGGATGTTTAATTTGGTTATGCAACCATGTCCTTATAAGTGTGTGTGTGTGTGTATTGTTGTTATGCATGCAATCCTATCACACAACACACATATCTTATTAGCAGCAATTGTCTGTGTTATTATCGGTCTTCGCACACATTTCTGATTACAGACCTATTTGTCGCATATGACACACATCTTGTTACACTGAACCATTTCTGTTCTCTTGTCTCAACGCAAACAGTTCATCCAAGTGAGCCGCATGCCGTATATCGCACACACCTTGATCTGGCTGACCGTTTCTTTTGTGTTGCCTTATCACAAACAGTCCATCCGAGTGAACTATATGTTGTATATCACACACACCTTCATCCGGATGCCTGTTTCTTTTGTTACTCCTCATCGCAAATAGTTAATTGAACTGAACCGTATGCCCTGCATCGCACAAACAACTAAAATATGAACCGTGTTTGATGCATCCATCATCACAAACATTTTGCACCTTTTTGATGGTTTTTTTACACCACTGCTTGCAATTATTGCATCGCACATAGTTTCATCGAAGGGTCTCTGATCGTAGTGTCGCGTTAGCAGCATCCTGCAGTATTGTAAAATTGAAAGAAACTGCTTATGCTATGTATTGGCCTTTACTTGATGTGCATGAATTGTTCTTTTATGACATGCCAATGCATAGGAAGAGAGTTAGACTTAGTTGTTGCATGATATATGTTACTTTGTGCTCACTATTAAATCACAAATCATTGTTAATTAAAATTGGCTTTGATAAACCTTGGTATCCGGTGTCAGGGCACAAAAGGAGGGGTCCTATTTTGTACCCCTTTACTTGTGCGCGGGCAGTTGGATCCGCGCCTGCGGCCACACCTAGTGGGGCAGAGGAAGGAAGCAAAGGCACAAGACAACCAGAGCAGCGCCAAGCCAGAAACACGAAGAGCAGAAGGGTGAGGTGAGCTCCCCCGGCACGGCCCTTGCTGGGGCGGCCTCCACAGCCCCGGCAAGAACCTTGCCGGGGCAACTTGCCCAACACCAGCAGAGACGCCACCCTTGAGCCCAAGATTTCCAACACCATCAACCACTTTGGAAGCGAGGCTCGGGAGGAACCTCCATGGTGGCATGCTGATCTTTGTGGAGACCAGAAGCACACAAGACTAGATGATAACCAGAAGACGGCGATCCTCAGCAAGATCCTTGCCAAGGATACCCACGAGACCCCCGGCAAGACCCTTGCTGGGGACAACCATGATGCATAGCAAGACCCTTGCCGGGGCCCCGACAAGACTCTTGCCGAAGACATCTACAGGGCCGTAGCCAGGCCCGCATCTGCCAAGACTCCACCGCCGTTCCCATGCAGCTGCTAGCCCACCAGCTAGGCAGGCGCCTGCGTGGCGACGTGCGGCCTCTAGGTCGACTTGGCAAGCACCTGCATAGTGTCATGCAGATCGCCGTGAAGACTCCGCCACCGCACCAACTGAGCAGCCAGCCAGCGTGGCGCTACACGCCTCGTCAGTTCGGACGCATGTCGAAGCCGGGCGAGGCGGCGACAGCTGGGATGGGCTTCCTTGCCGTCCCCGATTAGGCAAGAAGGGCACGTCGGCAGCACATTAAATGCATTTGTTGTCACAGCCCTAGAATTGGTTGTAACTAGTTGCACAAGCATTCATGCATCATGTATATATTTATGAAAGTTGAATTGGGGAAAGTGGAAAGCCTCAGAAATCTTTTCTAAAAATGATCAACACTAAAAACTGCTTCAAATAAACCCAAGAAAATGTTCCTGTTCATTTCTGGAAATATTGGCAAGAGGTAAAATTCAAACCAATATTTTTGGAATCACAGAAATATTTATTTGGGCCTTTGAATTAAGTCAATACTTATTTGAATTGGAGCAACTAATTCCTATAAAATATTTGGTAGCTCCAAATATTCTGAAACTTGGTGAGGGCCTCTGGTTTAAATCAGATAGTGCGCATAAAAGTTTGTAGAATTTTATAAAGTGTTTTAGTATTTAAACTAAGTCAAAACATACTGCAAAAAAATAGAAAACAGAAAATAGGAAAGAGAGAGAGAAGAACTCACCTGCCTCACCCACTTGGGCCTCCTTACCCGGCGACCCAGCTAACCGGCCCAGCCCACCAGGGGCATACCTGTCTTCAACCTCTGCCTACTAGCAGAGGCGAGGCCGAGCACGGCGCCCGCGCGGGCTGGCACGCAGCTGCCTGCCTGGCCCTCGCTGGCCAGCGCGACGCTGCGGATGACCACCCCGTTGCCGTACGGATCCGCCCGACCTCTCACTTGCCCCCACCCCGCGCTCTACCTCGCTCCCCCCTCGGACCCGAGAACGTCGGAGCGCAGCCGTCGCCACCGCTCGCTGCTGCTGCAGCCACCGCCTCCCCCTTGCCTCGCTGACGTGTCCACGGCCATCGCCTCGTCGCCAACACCCTCTCCGCTGAGTCAAGCAATGCCGGACGCCGCCAAATGCCACAGACGCCGTTGTCTTCAACTATTTCCTCCCCAGATCACCGGAGATGCCCCGTCGTCGTTCGTGCCTCCCCGAGCTCGCCGTTTGCTCCCCTGCACTCACCGTGAGCCCCTGAGCTTTTCTCCTCACCTCCCCCTCTCGCTAGCTTCCTCTAGCCGCCGCCCCATGAGCTCCCGAGGCCGCCGTCCGCCATGGCCGGCGAGCTTCGTGCCCGGAGCCCCTCCGCTCCTACTAGATGCTCCGTCCTGCTCCTGATGACCTTTAGGTGCTGCCTAGCACCTCCGTTTGCTCGCCCTCGAGCTGCAGCGCCGCGCCCATGGAACCCGAGCCTAGCCGCCGCTTGACCTCATCGCCATGCCCACCTCCGGCAACCCTAGGGCCTCCCTCCACCTCCGTTGGATGCGGCCGATTGCCAGCTTTCCAACGGGACCGCCCGCGGCCCAAGCAGCCTCCTGTAGGTGAAACCCGAGCCACTCCGGTGCACACCCGCCACGGATTTGGTTGCCGGCGTTACGACGCCGGCGATGGTGACGTGTCCGTATTAATTAGCCACTAATCAGACCACTAATCACCCCTAGAGCCACTGACTAGTGGGACCAAAGCCCTAATTAACCCTATTCTATTTATGCTTAATTAGTTTATAACCCAGTGGGACCCACTTGTCAGCATTGACTTTGCTGACGTGGTTTTTGACCGGTCCCACCTGTCTGTCACTCGAGCCAACACTGTGAGACTGACGTGTGGGACCCACCGATCAGGTGTGACCCTGGTCAGCCCCTGTTGACCTGATGACGTCATGCCGACGTCATGCTGACACAGTAATGTTTTCTGGATTTTAAATAAATCTAAATGATTTATTTATATTCGGAAAATGTTTAAAACTTCTAAAAATCATAGAAATTCAACCGTAACTCCAAATGAAATAAATTATATATGAAAAATTATCAGAAAAATTCAAGGAATCTGTTTATGTCATTTTTATGCATGTTAGAACAACTTATGGCTGCTGTTTAGGCCAATTCATATAAATGGAATTTAAACTCTCACATATGGAGTTTGAATTTGAACCTAGGGTTCAAACCAACTCCATTTAACATGTTGCTAGTTGCATTAGCTCGAACCACAGCATATTGACATGTCATGATCATGCATCACATTGTGCATTGCATTGATTGTGTTTCTTTCTCTGCTGCCGGTATTTGTCCCCTCTCGATAGACGTGGTTTCGACGATGAGATCGATGACACCGATGAGGAACTATATTATCTTCAGGAGTGCCAGGCAAGCAAAACCCCCTTGTTCATTCCGATACAATCCCACTCTCTCGCTCCTGCTCTCTTTTACTGCATTAGGACAACAACGATTCAACTGTTACATGCTGCGGTAGTTGAACCCCTTTCCTCTGCATGACCTGTCATTGCCACAGTAAATAGATGAAACCCACTAGCATGAGTAGGAGTTGTTTGAGCCCTGATGTGCCTACTCATTCATGCTTGTTTGTCATGCCTGCTATTGCATAGAGTTGTGTCGGGTCTGATTCATCGGGAATGAATTGGAATGGTGATGAACATGTCCTACTGTGTGTGAGCTAAGTGTGTGAACACGATTTGGTAAAGGTAGCGGTGAGAGGCCATGTAGGAGTACATGGTGGGTTGTCTCATTGAAACCGTTCCTAGGAACTGAGTTCTGTGTCTGTGATCCATGAACAGCTACTACCACTCATTGGGATCCTTAATTGACCCTCTCGGCTTCTTAATCACCCTAGTCCTCTGTCCAGGAGTTGCAACTAGTTTCTGGTGTTTGTAGGATATGTGTTGGCGGCCGTGCGTAGTGCTGACCCCAGGGGTGGGCTATGTTGCGGTAGATACACCGTGGCCGGGCATGTCGGGCGCCCGTTTGGTGTCTCGGAACCCTGTACACATCGTTCGGGGCCGTATGTGGAAACCTCGGCCGGACTCCCTGCGGATGGAACCTGGATAGGCGATAAACCTGGACTAGAGACTTGAGTGTTTAGGTAGGCCGTGGCCGACACCCTCATTGGGCTTCCGCTTGAAGGTTGCCGAGTACATGTCGTGTAAACGACGGTAAGTGGTGGAAGCGTGTGTGAAGAAGTACACCCCTGCAGGGTTATCATTATCTATTCGAATAGCCGGATTCCTCGGATATGGAAACTTGGACCCCTTGCATAGTTCATAGACAAGTGAAAGTGGATACTCTAAAACTCGCAAGATAAGTGTGAGTGCTATGGATGGCCTTCTCGTAGGGAGACGGGAGCGGATCCATAGTGGTGTATTGAATGGTGAATATGTGGACTCGTGTGCGCCACCTCAAAAGAGTTGCTTGCAGTCGTAGTTCAGGTTAGCCACTGAGTCAAAGCTGGCTTGCTGCATTCAAACTCCACCACCCCCCCTTGTTGATACCGATGCATATGTAGCTAGTTCTGATGTAAGTCTTGCTGAGTACCTTTGTACTCACGTTTGCTTAATTTATGTTTTGCAGAGAGACTTCAGTCTCACTAGTAGCTCCGCGTGGACTTCGACGTTTAGCTTGATACCTCAGCTACGATCTTGTGCCCTCGGCAGGATCTGGTAGATAGTCAGGCTTCTCAGCCTTTTTCATTTGTAGATGTCTGTACTCAGACATGTTAAGCTTCCGCATGTGCTTTGACTTGTATGCTCTGAATGTTGGGTCATGAGACCCATGTTTGTAATATCTTGGCTCCTCAGAGCCTAATGAATAATACTTTGGGTCGTACAGTTATGTTGTGATGCCATGTTGTATTTACACATATCGAGCACATTGTGTGTATGATTGAAATGCTTGGTATGTGTGGGATCCGACAATCTAGTTCTTTATCCTTGGCAGCCTCTCTTATGGGGAAATGTAGTCTAGTGCCGCCATGAGCCATAGTAGTCTGCTACAGCCCGGTTCACCGGAGTCCTGCTAGCCCAACACTACTGCTCAGGACACTTGACTGGTCGGCATGTGTTTCACTTCGTTCCTATGTCTGTCCCTTCGGGGAAATGTCACGCGGTGACATCTGGAGTCCTGCCTAGCCTGCTACAGCCCGGGTTCCCGGAGTCCTGTTAGCCCAGTGCTACAGCCCGGATTCACACGCTGCTGACGGACATGCTCGATGTGATTCATGTACGCCTGTCCCCATAGGTTAGTGCCGCTTTGGGTTCACGACTAGCCATGTCGGCCCGGGTTCTCTGTCATATGGATGCTAGCGACACTATCATATACGTGAGCCAAAAGGCGCAAACGGTCCCCGACCATGGTAAGGTGACACCCGTGGGATTACCGTGCGTGAGGCTGCAAAGTGATATGAGGTGTTACCGGCTAGGTCGATGTGACTTGGAATCGGGGTCCTGACATTTGTCCTACCGTGCCAGGAGATAAACTCGACTACTGTATGGCTTTCCGCCTCCTGTGTGCCACTTTGGCAGCCCCTTTGGCTATAAAAGGAGTCCCGCGGTGTACTGAGGGAGGATTCAGATTTTTTGCACCCTGCATGCCTTGTAGCTTGTCCAAGAACACCAGATAAACACAAACCAGCATGAGTAGGGTATTACGCATCACTTGCGGCCCGAACCTGGATAATCCCCCTGCGTTGATCTCTCAATCCCGCTCTTTCCACAGCCCCGCGCCCGCCAACTGTAGCAAAAGGGATTCCTCATGATCCCGTAGGTGTTGTTTCCCCCGACATCTTTGGCGCACCAGGTAGGGGGCGCAAGCTGTGAAAATCCGGTTTTAAGGTTAGCACACCGACTTCATCATCACCATGGCCCCCAAGAGAAAGGGGATCACAGCAATCGGCTTGTCCGGGGCCGGCCTGTCTGTGCCAGCGCGAGCAAATGGCCGGGTGCCCACGGATGGGGCCGGAGACATGGACCGCGAGCATCCATGACATTCTGGCGATTGGAGGCAGGCGATCGTCATCGTCCGAATCCGAGACGACGAGCCACGCGCCGCTGGGTCCGGGGGCGGGGCCGTGCTACCCACGGGCGGTGCGGCAGCCTCTACGGCACCCCAGCTGGCGCCCATGGTGCGCTCTTCCCAGGCCATGCGCGATGAGAAACATCGCGATGCCGGAGCCCCCGGGCACCACCGTGGAAAGAGCCCTATGCACCACTCGTAGGACGTACCAGGACGGCGTGCGTGCTCAGACGCCGTTGCAGGCGGCGCGTGACCGCGAGACCGTGACAGAGCCCCTTCTAACCCAGTTAGGAGTCAGAGCGCATCACGGTCTACGCAGATCTCCCCGCCGCCTACACTAGCAGAAGTGCTGGCGCGTGTGCAGCTGCTCCTCGACTCCTCCCCCCCTGCTGTGGAGAAGCTCGACGGGTGGAGAGCCACCATCCGAAGCCTTGTCAGCTTCGCTAACAAAGATGAGCCACTCCCAGTGGGACCCTCACGCCGGCGTCGTGACGAGTTGGTGCATGCCGGTGGTGGGGGACTAGAGATGTTGCGACCACGGTGCACTCCCCCCCACCCGCGGCCGCGACAACAGCCGCCGGCCCGTCGACCCGACGTCGGTGACAACACTTCCACTGCATCGTCCGACCCGCGAGCCCGCCGCGACCAACGTCAAGTCCTTTGGGAACGGGCCCAGGAAGACGCTTGAACTACCATCGAATGACGACGGGAGACGCGCTATCAGTCAGATCAGTGTGCGGGACATACTACGGACCACCCGTGGCCGGGGGGCCCCGGCGACCTGCCTTACGAGGTGGGTTGCCCAGCCTTTACCCGAGAGCTGCTGCAGTTCCAGTGGCCCTCCCACCGCACGTTCAAGCTCGATGTTGGCGAGAAGTACAATGACAGGACCCACCCGTCGGAGTTCCTCAGCATCTACACCATCACGATGCAAGCTGCTGGGGCTCGCGACGACAAGGTGCTTGCCAATTACTTCCTGTTAGCACTCAATCCCAACGTCATGTCGTGGTTGATGCACTTGCTAGTGGATTTCATTTCTTCTTGCTCGGATTTGTGTCACGAGTTTGTTGGCGCCTTCACTGGATGCCACCAAGATCATGGCCAGGCAATCGATTTGCACATCATCCCCCAGAAATAAGGACAAAACCTGTGCAAGTACACACAAATGTTCAGCCGGGTGTATTACAACATCTCGGATGTTCATCCCACCACCATTATCAAAGCATTCCATCAGAATGTGCGCAACCGCAAGATGCGTGAAGAGTTGGTGATGAACAAGGTCAAGGATGTGGCCGAACTTTATGTTCTGGCCGATAGATGTGCTTGAGCTGAAGAGGGGAGGAAGTACCCCGGCGAGGACGCTAGTGTGGAAACCGACTCCACAGACGAAGACACCACCGCCCCGACAAAGAAGGGCCAGCGCTGCAACAGGAAGCGCAAGGGCAAGACTGTGCTTGCCGTTGACGGATCCAGCGAGCTTGGCACCGCCAAAAAGGCCAAGGCTGGCGACCCCAGCAAGGAGGTTGCCGGGTGTGCCGCCTGCTTGGCCCTGGCGGCCACCGGCAAGCCAGGAGGCTCCGACAAGCAGTACTGCAAGATCCACCGCACCAAGGGCCATGCCCTCCAGAACTGCCAACAAGTTGAGCTGCTTGCTGAAAATCAGAAGGCTGAATTCGAAAGGCTAGACAAGGAGAAGGGTCAGGATGGTGCCGAGGGATCCGGCAAGAAGCTTGGCGGCCAAGGGGGTCACCGCGACAAAGATAACCAACAAGAGAGGGCCGCTCGGGGCCGTGACAAGAAAGAGGAGGATGATGATCACGATGAGGACGACGAGTCCGGCGAGCACGAGTTCTAGAAGGCTACAAAGGCCATGTGCGTCGACGGTGGCGCCTCATTGCACACCTCACACCGCCAGCTGAAGTAGTGGGCGCGTGAGGTCGCTGCGGCAGAGCCGACGTTCAATGCCCAGAAGCCCCTGAAGTGGTCCCGCACGCCCATCGTTTTTGACATCGAGGATCACCCTGATCGCACAACTGTGGTCGGGTGTTTGCCATTATTGGTCTCACCAACGATACGCAACCTCAAGGTGACGAAAGTGCTAGTTGATGGTGGGGCCGGTCTGAATTTGATCTCACCCGCTATGATCAAGAAGCTGCATATTCCTGAAGAGACGGGCACGTTTCAAGGGGTCAACCCGGGAAGGAGCCAGCCTAAAGGTAAAATCACGATGCCCGTTACATTTGGAGGCGAGCTGAACTATAGGACGAAGAAGATCGTCTTCGATGTCACCAAGATCCCCTTGCCATACAATGGGATCCTTGGCCGCCCAGCGCTGGCCAAGTTCATGGCGGCGTCCCACTACGCCTACAACACGTTAAAGATGTCGGGGCCGCCGACCATCATCACCATCCCCTCCGACAAGAAAGATGCGCTCATCTGCACCGATCAACATTACCAAGAGGTAGTTGCAGCAACTGCCGCGAAGACACTTGCCCCTACCGCTGAAGCTCCAGGGAAGAAGAAGGCCGACAAGACCCCTTCCGGCAAGACCTCTTCCGGCGAGACCTCTTGCGCCCACTCTGGCAAGCGCACCTCTTTGGAGTGCTGCGCTCCCATTGAGGACGTGCCAGAGAGCTCCGCTGGCAAGAGCAAGAAGTCGAAGGCTGCACCACCAGCAACAAAGAAGGTGTCCATCAAGGAGGACGACACGGGCGGGGCTTTCACCATAAGCTCCACCCTCGACAGCAAATAGGAAAGTGCGCTTGTCGCCTTCCTGCGGGCGAATGTCGATGTGTTTGCATGGCAAGCATCCAACATCCCCGGCGTTCCCAGGGAGGTGATTGAGCACCATCTTGCTGTCTGTCCTCATGCGTGGCCCGTGAAGGAAAAGGTCAGGAAGCAAGCTTTGGAGCGACAAGAGTTCATCATAGAAGAAATCAGGAAGTTGGAGGCGGCAGGCCTGGTTAGAGGAGTACTCCACCCCATGTGGTTGGCCAATCCGGTGGTGGTGCGTAAGGAAAATGGGAAGTGGAGGTTGTGTATTGACTACACAGTCAATAAAGCTTGTCCAAAGGATCCTTTCCCCTGCCATGCATCGACTAGATTGTAGACTCCACTGCCGGGTGTGACCTGCTGTCATTCCTCGACGCCTATTCTGGATACCACCAGATCTTCATGATGAAAGAAGACGAAGAGAAGACCGCGTTCATCACCCCATGTGGTACGTACTGCTTTGTACGGATGCCTTTCGGGTTGAAGAGCGCCGGTTTGACATTTGCTGAGCAGTCCAAATTGGTTCTGAGCCCTAGCTACATAGAAACATGGAAGCCAATATGGATGATATAGTGGTCAAAACCAAGGACAGGGCCACGCTCATACAAGACCTAGAAGAAACATTTGCAAATCTATGTAAGATTAACCTCAAGCTCAACCCACATAAGTGTGTATTCAGTGTCCCATCCGGCAAACTTCTTTGGTTCTTTGTGTCTCAGTGCGGGATTCAAGCAAATCCCGACAAGATCAAGGCGATCAAGCAGATTGAAGCACCGAAGCGGGTCAAAGACGTCTGTAGGCTCGCCGGCTGCGTTGCCGCCCTGAGTAGATTCATCTCCAAATCGGCTAAGCGCGCCCTCCCCTTTTTCAGGCGGGTCCAGTAAAGTGGACTCCGGAGGCAAAGGCTGCACTTCAAGATTTGAAGAGGTATCTCTCCTCCATGCCGATACTAGTCGCGCCCAAACCGCAAGAGCCATTGCTGCTATACTTGGCAGCAATGAATCAAGTGGTCAGTGCCATGCTGGTGGCGTAGAGGGAACTTGAGGAAGAGGCAACAGTAGCAGCGGAGCCATCGGGTGGTGGGCTAGGGCCCTCCCCGACAGAGTCTGACGCTGGCAAGACAGAACCCCCGGCGAGACCCGATCCCGGCAAGGTGGGGTGTGAGAAGATGAGAAAAGTAGGACAGAAGAAGAAGATGGTGCAGCACCCAGTCTATTTTGTCAGTTCCCTCTTGCGGGGAGCTAGGTCAAGATATTCTGGTATGCAGAAGTTACTTTTCAGCCTCTCATGGCCTCGAGAAAGCTGTGCCACTATTTCCAAGCACATGAGATCACTATCGTCACACGCCTCCCACTACAACGAATCTTGCACAACCCAGATGCAACTGGGAGGATTGTGGAGTGGGCGTTGGAGATGTCGAGCTTTGACCTCAAGTTTGAAAGTACTTCAACAATCAAGAGCTGAGCCCTGGCAGAGTTCATAGCAGAATGGACCGCAATGCCCGACGAGGAGATTCAGGAGACCACCCTCCCCAGCAAGGAGATGAGCAGTGAGTGGATTATATACTTTGATGGAGCCTTCTCGGTCCAAGGTGCTGGTGTCGGCGTATTGCTCGTCGCGCCCACTAGAGAGTGCCTCAAGTACGTAATCCAGATGCACTTCCCCTGGGAAAAATCAACGACCAACATGGCGGAGTACGAGGGGTTGTTGGCCGGTCTCAGGATCGCAGCAGACCTTGGAATCAGAAAGCTGATCGTCAGAGGTGATTCGCAACTCGTTGTCAAGCAAGTAAACAAGGACTACCAGAGCCCGTTGATGGAGGCCTATGTGGATGAAGTGAGGAAGTTGAAAGAGCGCTTTGACGGATTGCAAGCAGAGCATGTTCCCCGAGCAGAGAACGGCATTGTAGATGCCCTGTCAAAGCGTGCTGCCCTCAAGTTACCTGTGGAACCAGGTACCTTTGTGCTTCAGCTAACTCACCCATTCGTTAAACCATCAGTAGGACAGAACAAACGAAGGAAGGCGGGCTCGGACAAGTACTTTCCAGCTGAGCTCCCAGGAGCCGCCGACAAGGACGTTGCTGGGAGTCCCAAGCTTGCCGGAGGGCAGCAACCCTCGGCAGGGCCTCATGCCCTGGCCATAGACGCATCTGCCCTTATGGCCGAAGATGAGCCTTTAGTCCTTGCCATCATGCCCCAGGCTCCGGCATGGGCGCAGCCCACCGTCCATTTCCTCCAAACAGGAGAGCTCCCCGAGGAGTGGGAAGAAGCAAAGAAAGTAGCTCGTCGGTCCAGCATGTACCAGTTTGTGGATGATGCCCTCTATAGAAGAAGACCGAACGGTGTGAAATTGAAGTGCATTCCTCGGGAGGACAGACTGAGGCTGTTGGCAGAGATACATGGAGGCATGTGTGGCTCCCACGTAGGGTCAAGGGCTCTTGCCGACATTGCATTTCGGCAAGGTTTCTGCTGGCCCACCGCCCTTCAGGATGCAACTGCACTAGTAACCAAGTGTGAAGCGTGCCAGTTCCATTCAAAGAAGCATCACCAACCCACCCAAGCTCTTCAGACAATCCCTCTTTCCTGGCCATTTTTGGTCTTGGTCTCGACATACTAGGCCCCTTTCCCCATGCTGTTGGGGGTTTTGAGTACTTGTACGTCGCGATCAACAAGTTCACAAAGTGGAGCCAGTGAGAAAGGTAACAACATAGTCAGCCGTCAAGTTCTTTAATGGACAGGTCTGCCGTTTCGGTGTGCCGAAAAGAGTCATCACCGACAACGACACGCAGTTCACGAGCCGCACCTTCATGCAGTACATTCAAGACCTCGGAAGCGAGGTCTGTTTTGCTTCTGTTGGCCATCCTAGAAGTAACGGCCAGGCTGAGAGGGCGAATGCGGAAGTGCTACGGGGCCTCAAGACCAAAACTTTTGACAAGCTACACAAGTGCGAAAGGCGCTGGATTGATGAGTTGCCAACGGTTCTTTGGTCAATCAGGACGACACCAAATCGAGGCACTGGCTAGACACCCTTTGCCCTGGTATACGGGGCAGAAGCAGTTCTCCCCACTAAACTCATATACGGGTCACCTTGAGTGCTCGCTTATGATGAGCTTGAGCAAGAGTAGTTGCACCAAGATGATGCGACGCTCCTTGAGGAAGATCGTCTTCAGGCTGCTGTGCGAGCCGCTCTCTATCAGCAAGCCTTGCGCCGCTATCATAGCCACAAGGTTCACGCCCGAAGCCTTGAGGAAGGCAACTTTCTTCTTCGGCGGATCCAAGCCCCCAAGAATCCAAACAAGTTGACGCCAAAGTGGGAAGGCCCTTATCGAGTAATACGAGTTACCAGGGCTGGTGCAGTCCGCCTGGAGACCGAAGATGGCATTCCGATGAGCAACTCCTGGAATATTGAACATCTTCACAAGTTTTACCCCAAAGGCGCGGTTGCCGGGAGCGGCAACCCCCGTTTCGTACTAGCCTTGCCGCCGAGGCATGTAACCCTATGTGTGGAGCCAAGCGCAGAACTTGTGCGCAGTCAGGGAAAAGGAATCCCTTAGTATGTATAGTTTCTTTTTGATTTTCATGTTTGTGTATATACATATATGCATGCTTGTCCAGGGTACTGTACTGCTTTTCGATTCCAGTAAATGTTAGTGAACCACCGAGGTTCCGTGCTTTTGTCCTCACTTCTTTCCAGCCACGGCAAAGACGCGCGATCCCACCAAGGACCCGGCTCTGGCATGAAGTTGAGAAGACCGCCCGGCACGGCGATCCCCGGCAAACCAAACAGATAAAGTTTACCTCTTTCCCATTCGTATTCGTAACCTATGACTTATGCATTAGAAAACTTCGCCACTTTTCTTTAAGGAATCTGGGGCTCCCATTTCCGACTCGAACGCTGCTTCGGTCAGAATGGTCGTCGTGACCCTTGTTAAAAAGAGGTGGACGGGGGGTTGGGCCCTTTGTCTATAACCCGGCAGATGTGATTCTCCAGCAGGCGCAAGGGGCGCTGGCAAGGTGGCTTGCCGGAAGGACTCGTTTATTTATACTAAGGAGGCATTTCGCCTCCGCACGAACGTACACGTGCACGAGTTACCGGCAGGACTAGACTTTTTCATTAATATGTTGATGCGAGTACAAAGGTTATAGGATACAAGCATGTGCTCGAGAGATTACATTATATAGATATTAAGATTTGGCAAGTGCCTACAATTTAAAAAGAAAGATAGGTTCACCGTGATCTCTGTTCTAGCCGCTTTCCTCCCAGGTGCGGCAGGTGAAGGAAAAAAGGGAGCGGCAGGGAATGCGTCGATGGAGATCTTGACGAGGAAGACCCCCGACAGGGCACGGGGCCGAGGGAGGGGGGCGGCGGGGTCATTCGGAGTCGGCGTCCTCCCGCTTGATGCCCTCGTCGTCGCTGTCGCTGTCCTCCTCGTCAGTCCCGCTCGAGGAGGAGGTTTCACCGTCAGAGGAGTGCTCCGCACAACACCTTAAGCAAGTTCCCAAGAGCCCGAAGACCTTGCTGGAGAGCAGGCCGTCCTCCATCAATTTGAATTGGAGGACGAGCCCCTTCGACAGGCTATCGGCATGAGCGAAGGTCTTCCATCCATGGCGGAGATACATAACTTGAGGGGCTGGGAAGTCGACGTCGACCCGCATGCTGCCATTCCCGCAGCCCCTCATATGCAGCCTCAAGGCATGAGGTGGGTCAAGCTCCATCTCTCGACCAAACGGAGTGGGGAGAGAAAGACGGGCGCACACCGGCCCGCGCAGCCTGACGTAGAACTCACGGGGCTGGTCTCCGACATGGCCCTCCATCGGAGGAGGGGCCACTGGCGGAGGCAAAGCCGGTGTGCCACCCCGTCCTCCTCTTCCCCGAGCGCCATGGAGACGTCGGCCTCGCCCTCTCCCTCTTCCTCTCGCGGCCAGCTCCGCCGCCACGAGCTCTTGGGAAGGAAGGGCACGCTGTCGAGCGGAGGCCCTCGTCGCCGCCATCGGAGCACCAACACACCCTCTTGCCATGACGAAGGGAAGAAAGGAGTCAAGGCGGAGGAGATGAGCGCTGAAGGATCGAAGGATCACCCTCCCCCTCCCCTTCTTCTTATAAAGGGGCGGGGCCGAGGCTCGACCGCCCCGCTAGACCAACCTGGTCGCCAAGGGGCGCAGGGAATCGGGACCGACCCGCTGCTCCAATCAGCGACGACCTAGTTGTAGGATCGAAAGTATGTCTAGAGGGGGGGGGTGATTAGACTACTCGACCAAATAAAAATCTAGCCTTTTCCCTATTTCAATTCTTGGCAGATTTTAACAACTTAGCACAAGTCAAGTAATCAACCTACACATGTAATTCTAAGAGTATAGCAGCAGAATGTAAAACAATTGCAGATGAAGGTAAAGGGAGGAGTTTGGAGGGAGCAAACGCAATGTAGACATGGAGATTTTTGGTGTGATTCCGATAGGTGGTGCTATCATACATCCATGTTGATGGAGACTTCAACCCACGAAGGGCAACACTTGCGCGAGTCCACGGAGGGCTCCACCCATGAAGGATCCATGAAGAAGCAACCTTGTCTATCCCACCATGGCCATCGCCCACGAAGGACTTGCCTCACTAGGGAATATCTTCACGAAGTAGGGGATCTCCATGCCCGTACAAACTCCTTGGTTCAACTCCACAATCTTGACGGAGGCTCCCAAGTGACACCTAACCAATCTAGGAGACACCACTCTCCAAAAGGTAATAGATAGTGTGTTGATGATGAACTCCTTGCTCTTGTGCTCAAATGATAGTATCCCCAACACTCAGCTCTCTCTCATAGGATTGGATTTGGTGGAAAGAGGGTTTGAGTGGAAAGCAACTTGGGGAAAGCTAGAGATCAAGATTTATGTGGTTGGAATGGAATATCTTGACCTCAACACAAGTGTAGGTGGTTCTCTCTCAGAAAATATATGTTGGAAGTGTAGTCATGTTCTCATGGCTCTCCCCTTTAATGAAGAGTGGGTGGAGGGGTATGTATAGCCTCCACACAAAATCTAACTGTTACACACATATCACCAAACTCGGTGGGACCGAATCATGAAACTCGGTCAGACAAATTTAGTTCAAAATGTGAACATTAGGATTTTCGGTGGGACCGACATGTCAACTTGGTGGGACCGATTCCATTAGGGTTAGGGCATAAAGTAATCTCGGTGAGACCGATTACACAAACTCGGCGGGACCGATTTTGGTAATAGGCAAATAGAGAGTTGGTTAGGCAAACTCGGTGGGACCGATTCGCTCATCTCGATTAGACTGAAACGTTATGAAGGAGAAACAAAGAGTTTGCATTGCAAACTCGGTGGGACCGATCGCTCATTTCGGTTGACCAAAACGTTACGAAGGGAAACAGAGAGTTTGCAATACCATCTCGGTGAGACCGAGATCCCTATCGGTGAGACCAAAATGACTAGGGTTTGTGGCAGTGGCTATGTCATGTGAACTCGGTGGCGCCGGGTAGGAAATTTTGGTGGGGCCGAGTTTGACTTTTGGTTTGGGATATATGTGGATATGAGAAAGTAGTTCAGGGTTTTGGAACATATCACTAAGCACTTTGAGCAAGTAACTCATTAAGCAACACCTTATCCCCTTTTAATAGTATTGTCTTTTCCTATGGACTCAATGTGATCTTGGATCACTAAAAGCAAAATGTAGAGTCTTGAGCTTGAGCCAACATGTGTTCTTAGTATTTTGAGGGGTCCACTTTCTAATCCATGCCATGCCTAACATTGAGCTTTCTAGAAATATTTATCTTGAAATAGCATTAGCTCAATGTGCTATATGTTGTTAGGAATTACCAAAACCACCCAGGGATAGTTGCACTTTCAATCTTCCCCTTTTTGGTAATTGATGACAACATATAGATCAAATCTTCGACAGATGATAATAAGATTGAAAAACATCGTCGCTTTGAGAAGTATGTGATAAGCAAGAGCTCCTCCTGAATTTGTGCATTATTTAAAATTTGCTTTTGAATGCAAATGCACAATCGATTAGGATCATGGCTTACTCTTCCATGTCACATACATCTTGGTGGAGCGCTCAAAATGATAGGAATTACAAGCATGCACTCATCACCAAGCAAGTGAATGATCATATATGGATATAAAAGATAGTATCATCTAAACAAGCATTAAGGTAGCAAATGATCAATCACATGATCACACAAGGACATAAAGTATCTCACGCAATAAAAAGTTCAACCATAGGCAAAGATGCAAAACACTCTCTCGATGCCTATGATCTATACATATTTCTCCCCCTTTGGCAACAAGTTACCAAAAAGTTCAAATATGCATAGTGCTATGTGTCTCTCAGGCTTGGTCTTCGGGAGGTGGCGTAGAGATAACTCCAAGGATGAAGGCGTCCGTTGATGTAGTTGGAGCTGGTGGAGTGGCTGCTGGAGGTAGCACTGAGGCTGTGGCTGCTGATGCTAATGTTGTAGCTCTAGAATCTGTCACTGGCAGGGCAGCAGACCATTGACTCCTTGACACTCATTGAAATGCATCTGTGGTTGCCTTGCCTCTCTTCTCTTCTGCTTCCTCCTGAAGCTGCTCAACTGTTGTTTGAATCTCAGTTACCTTCAGATCAAGATCATAAAACTTAGTTTCTATGATCCTCTCCAAGCTCTACTAGTTTTGAGTCAGGGTGGGCCAAGCCCTTCTCAATCCTCAGTGTAGACTGGATCAGATATGCAAGTTGATCTTGCTTGCTCTTCAGGAAAACCTGAGATGCCTCTTCAACACTTGGCATCTTGGCAGCTTTCTCAGCCTTTGCTTTGGCTCTCTTCTCCTGTGCTTGAACTGATGATGGTTCCTCCTCATTCAGCACAACAGTATTATCTTCAAAATCAGGATGCAGGGGTAGATGCTTCTTATCCAACAGATATGTTCCTATGCCCATCTTGGAGTTGATGAGCTCTTGAATGTGAGGAGCATACCCACATCTTTTCTTCTGGTCAGCAGCGATCCTATTGATTGTCTCTACAATCAGACTCATGACCTTGAACTTCTGAGCGACATCAAAAAGCTATAGCAGGTTGATAGAGTGCCCTCTAATCATCTTGTTATCTCCTGACTTGGGTAGCAGAGTGTGCCTTAGGATCCAGTTGATAGTAGGTAGACCAGACAACAAGAAATGTACAGATCCAAGCTTGTGAGTCTCCAAAGCTTTATCTGGGATCTCCTTGTACATGTTAGCCATAGTGTTGTGGTCCTTCTTCTTGGCATACACATCCAAGTCATCTTCATGTTCAGCTGGGGCATTTATCAATTTTGCCGATTCTTCAACTATGGATTGGTACCTAGTACCTTCTGACATCCAAACCATCTTCCCATTTGGGTAAAAGTGAGCAGTGGAGTAAAACTGCATGATCAGCTCATCATTCCATTTTGTGAGCTTCTATCCAACAAACTCATCTACTCCACATGCTTTGAGGCTGTCATAAAATCATGGGAAGTGATCTTCATTCTCCTGGATGAATTCTAATCAACCCATCTCATGTCACTCACAATGGGATTCTTGTCAAGCAGGATTGTTTCATAAAAGTCTCATTGTTCTATTGTGTGAAACCTGTAGTCAACTGCAGTCCTTCTCCTCACAGCATAAGGATCAGACTTCATCCACAATCTCAGTCCAGCATCTTTTTTGATGTGCATGTCTTCAGCTACTGGATGAGTATCATTATGGTCTGGAATCTTTGGCTTCAATTTTGTCAAAACAAGAGACTCATCATCTTCTTCTTCAGCTTCAGGCACTGGGGTCTTTTTCTTTTCTTCAGCAGGCATACTTCTAGTGTTCCTCTTGGGCTTAGGAGGTTTCTGAGCTTGAGCTTTGGGGCAGCTTTGGGCTTTGATGTTGCAGCCCCTAACTTTATAGCATCTCCCATAAGCTTCTGAGCTTTGGGTGCTGGAGCATCCTCTTCTTCTTCATCATCTTAAGAGGGATCTTTCATCATGGAAGGCTTGCCAAGGACTCTGGCAATGGTCTTCTTGACTCTTTCCTTCCTCTTCTTTCCCTCTCCAGCTTCTTTGGGTTCAAGAGTGAACTCCATTATTTCTTGAGTAGAGGCTCTAGCCTTAGACATAGCAATTCTCTTTGCAAGAGCCTTCCTATTCATCCCTGGCTTAACTGTAGCAGCTGTGTCATACTCCTTTTTCAGCACCTTCTTCTTGGAGCTTACTTCCTCCTCAGTGGCAACATAATCCTCATCCTCAGATTCTGAGGTTCTCTTCTTCCTAGATCTGGTGGCTGCCTTTGGCAAGTTGCTGGGAGTGCTCCTGCTGCCATCATCAGAAGTGCTCAAGGGATCTAAACCCTCACTCAGCTGCACATGTTCCTTAGACCTGTTCTGACTGTCACTCTGATCAGACATCTCTGCAAACCCACTGATAGCAGACCCTGTGAATAGATGTAGATGAGATAGAGTGGATGAGCATCACAAAGATGACTTAAAAACTTGGTTTTAGTTGTCCATAGAAAGTATTTTGGAGCTACTGATTTGTAAACTCGGTGATACCGAAGCAGCTTTTGGAACCTAAACTAGTGATCTTGGTCAGACCGAGTCACAGTTCGGTGGCACCGGGACTGCTAGGGTTTCATAGAGAATTGAACTCGGCCACACCGATTTGCAGTTTTTGGTAAGACAGAAGATTGCAAGTGTTATGGCCTAAGCCAAATCGGTGAGACCAATTTCTACAACTCGGTCGGTCCGAGATGAGTTCGGCGGAGACCTAACCCTAAATTTTCAAATCAAACTTAACCTAAAGGATGTTTTCAGTGGATAGAGTGTTTGCATACGTGGTAAGGATCTTGGCAAAAACAATGTGCTATGAACCATATGTAAAAGAATAGCACAAAGGTCGAACCCATACCCTAGTTCAGCGGGGGTTTGCTACGGTGACAACGGCGGAGCAGATTTCCGTTGACTGCAACGGAGACCAGCAGCGGGAGGTCGCTAGCGGCGAGGAGATGATCCGGAGACCCGAGGAGGTAGAGTAGGACATGCGTGGGGTGAAGATTTTTGGAGAAATTTCCAAAATTCAACCCGTGAGTATATATATCCCGACCCTGTCGGTCTGACCGAGTGGAACAACTCGGTGGCACCGAGATGCAGACTCGCAAGCGGTTACTTCAACTCGGTGTGACCGAAAAGTTCAAATCGGTTGCACCGAGATTGAAAGCCTAGATCAACTTAGTGATCTCAGTGTGACCGAAATGGATGACTCGGTCATACTGAAATGCACAAAGAGGTTTTGGAAATTTAAGTCTATGACGAATCGGGGACTCCGAGTGCTCCTCACACAGAGTGGTTCGAATCTGACATGATCAAACTTTGTGATGTAGCATGAATAGAGTTTGAGACGAGAAAAGCATAGATAGCTAGAGGAGGTTCTTAGGCATTCTTGTCCATCCATTTAGCAGAAGAGAAAAAGCCAAACAATCAAAGCAACAAATGGATGTCCTCGAATGAGTAAAATATGCAACCAACATGCTCACACAATAAGATGGCAAATGAAATATTTGGCAAAGCATTCACGATCACTCTAGCATCTTTCAAGCAATTTGGCGATGACTAGGTCATCTATATATGAGTATATTGACCGAGGAGTCAAATGAGAACATTTGGTCATAGATCATACTCATCGTTTAAGCACAAGTGGGGTTACCACTTTTACATAATGCATTGTTGTGTTCACATCGTTAGAGTTGCTTTAGCTCAATTGATTAGAGTAAATCTCCCCCTACATGTGATATCCCCCCTAGGAGGGATGAACTAACCTTGGGTTTTGTCAATGATGACTTCATGTAGGTGTTGAAGATGTAGGTGCTCAAAGTTGATGTAGATCATTAGGAGCAATCCTTTGGAGTGAGTTGCACTTTCAATACCTACACGGGTTAGTCCCATAAGGAACAAACAAGGTAATCCATAGACATAGAGTGATATTCACATGAGATGATGTCCATGAATGCATTAGGTTACCTTGTCCCTTGTCTTACCAACAAGAGGGTTTTTGACTCCATGAACTAGTGCAAGATATGGAAGTTGTTTGCACTTGTCCTTGCCAAAGTGATATGAGTGAAGTATGTTGGCGGAGTCACCCTCAAGAACTCTCTAGTTCTTCTTCTTCGGGATCCACACCATCTTGATGGGAATCCTTGGAGTTGTAGTCGTACTTGATGAAGTAGAACTTAATGTAGTCTTGGGAACCCACTTGACCAATGCCTTAGGGGCTTCTTCAAATGCATCAATCTCCTCTTGAAGCTTCCTTGCCCTTTAGCTTGTGGTCTTGTGGTGGAAGATCATCTTGAGCTTGTGTTCCTTGGAAGGAAGTAGGATCATACTTCTCTTGTTGCGGAACAAACTTCGTGTTGGGGTATTGATCTTCTTCCCACTCAACTCCATTGGCATTGAACTTTCGTTCAAAACCAACAACTTGATTCTTCCGGTGTCTTCCTTGCTTGCGTACAATTTCCTCAAATTGCTTACTTCTGGCAAGACTCTTGTAAACACCTTTCTCTATAATTTCCTTCAATAAGACATTTTCTTGCTGAAGTGTAACTTGGATAAGAGAATCATTAGTGGAATCAAGAGAACTACTAGAAGCAATAACATTGGTTTTAGCATGATTATTGTTACTACTAGAAGAAGAACTTTTTACTCTTGTTGCCAGATTTAACTTGAGGCATGTAAGTAGACAAGAGTAAATGCTTGGCAATGTAAGAAGAACTTTTCTTGCGAAGATCATCATTGATTGCCTTTAAGAACTCATGCTCTTGCTCAAGGTTGAGCTTTTCAAAGCGTAGCTTTTCATGAATCTTTAAAAGTTCTTGATGATCGTCCAAGGTAGTTTCATGAGCTAACTTAAGAGTGTTTAGTTCTATTGTTAGATGCTCAATCTCCTTCTTATCGTTGTCATTCGTTTTATCATGATTAGCATGATTAATAGCAAGTTCATCATTGTTTTCATAACTAGAGTTGTCAACAAGGAAATCATCACCTAGCAAATCATCTTCATCACTATTGAAATCAACATACTCGGGGTGTGATACCTTTGGGCCTTTAGCAATGAAGCATCTTCCAATTCCTTCATTTGGTGACTCAAATATGTCATAGGAGTTGGTTCACACAAGTGCTAGACCGGCAACACCTTCATCTTGAGTATATTCAGAGTCGGAGTGATAACTTCTCTCGGATAGATTGTCAGAGTCGGAGCTGGATACCCACTCACCAACATGAGCTTGATGTCTTCGTTTTGTGTAGCTCCTTGATGACTTGTCCCTCCTTTCTGAATCCTTGCTTCTCCGTGATGTTCTTCGTTCATATCGGTCATCTCTACTCCTTCTCTCCCTTGGTGGTGATTCTTCTCTCCTACTTCTTCTTTTGGGATAATCTTCTATTCTTTTGTAGGGAGCCGCACACTCATTGGAGTAGTGTCTGAGTCTTCCACAATTGTAGCAATTACGTTCACGACTTGAAGATCTTTTTTCATTGCAGGACCTTGACTTGGAACTTCTTTCCTTGCTTCTACTCTTGTAGAACTTGTTGAAATTCTTCACCATTAAGCTCAATTCTTCATTGAAGGTTTGTTTCTCACTTGATGATGTGGGAGCATCACATGAGGCTTTGTAAGCACCACTTGACTTGTTGTTGAGCTCTTCCTTATCCTTGAGTGACATCTCATGAGCAACAATTCTTCCAATGACTTTCGTTGGCTTGAGATCTTTGTAATTGGGCATCATTTGGATCAATGTGCACACTGTATCATATTTTCCATCCAAGGCTCTTAGGATCTTCTTGATGATGAATCTGTCGGTCATCTCTTCACTTCCTAAGCCAGCAATCTCATTTGTGATGAGAGCAAGCCTAGAGTACATTTCAGCGACACCTTCGCCATCCTTCATTTTGAACTTGTCAAGTTGACTTTGAAGCACCTCCAATTTGGATTCCTTGACGGAGTCGGTACCTTCGTGCATATCAATCAAAGTATCCCAAATTTCCTTTGCATTCTCAAGACAGCTGATTTTGTTGAATTCTTCGGGGCACAATCCGTTGAAGAGAATATCACAAGCTTGAGCAATGTATTGCACCATCTTCAACTCTTCCGCAGTAGCTTCACGGGTCGGTTCTCTCCCATCAAAGAATTGTCCTTGCAAACCAATACACACAATACCCCAAACAGCGGCGTTATGTCCAACAAGGAAAATTGGTACCATCAAAGTAAGTTCCTCTATGGTGGTAATTTCCCTCGCTAGACGCCATACTCTCCTAGGTTGTGAAACCAAGGCTATGATCACCAAAAGCTATGGAAATCTAAGCAAATGGAGACCAAAGCTCTGATACCACTTGTAGGATTGAAAGTATGTCTATAGGGGGGTGATTAGACTACTCGACCAAATAAAAATCTAGCCTTTTCCCAATTTTAATTCTTGGCAGATTGTAACAACTTAGCACAAGTCAAGTAATCAAACTACACATGCAATTCTAAGAGTATCGCAGCAAAATGTAAAATAATTGCATATGAAGGTAAAAGGAGGAGTTTGGACGGAGAAAACGCAATGTAGACATGGAGATTTTTGGCGTGGTTCCGATAGGTGGTGCTATCATACATCCACGTTGATGGAGACTTCAACCCATGAAGGGTAATGGTGGCACGAGTCCACAGAGGGCTCCACCCACGAAGGGTCCATGAAGAAGCAACCTTATCTATCCCACCATGGCCATCTCCCACGAAGGACTTGCCTCACTAGGGCAGATCTTCATGAAGTAGGCGATCTCCTTGCCCGTACAAACTCCTTGGTTCAACTCCACAATCTTGACGGAGGCTCCCAAGTGACACCTAACCAATCTTGGAGACACCACTCTCCAAAAGGTAATAGATTGTGTGTTGATGATGAACTCCATGCTCTTGTGCTTCGAATGATAGTCTCCCCAACACTCAGCTCTCTCTCTCATAGGATTGGATTTGGTGGAAAGAGGGTTTGAGTGGAAAGCAACTTGGGGAAGGCTAGAGATCAAGATTTATGTGGTTGGAATGGAATATCTTGACGTCAACACAAGTGTAGGTGGTTCTCTCTCAGAAAATGTATGTCAGAAGTGTAGGCATGTTCTGATGGCTCTCCCCTTTAATGAAGAGTGGGTGGAGGGGTATATATAGCCTCCACACAAAATCTAACCATTACACACAAACCACCAAACTCGGTGGGACCGAATCATAAAACTCGGTCAGACTGATTTAGTTCAAAATGTGAACGTTAGGATTTTTGGTGGGACCGACATGTCAACTCGGTGGGACCGATTCCATTAGGGTTAGGGCATAACGTAATCTCGGTGAGACCGATTACACAAGCTCGGCGGGACTGATTTTGTTAATAGGCCAACAGAGATTTGGCCAGGCAAACTCGGTGGGACCGTTTCGCTCATCTCGGTTAGACCGAAACGTTATGAAGGGGGAACAGAGAGTTTGCATTGCAAAGTCGGTGGGACCGATTGCTCATCTTGGTTAGACCGAAACGTTACGAAGGGAAACAGAGAGTTTGCAATCCCATCTCGGTGAGACCGAGATCCCTATTGGTGAGACCGAAATGACTAGGGTTTGTGGCAGTGGCTATGTCATGTGAACTCGGTGGCGCCGGGTAGGAAATTTCGGTGGGTGCCGAGTTTGGATTTTGGTTTGGGACATATGTGGATATGAGAAAGTAGTTGAGGTTTTTGGAGCATATAACTAAGCATTTTGAGCAAGTAACTCATTAAGCAACACCTCATCCCCTTTTAATAGTATTGGCTTTTCCTATGGACTCAATGTGATCTTGGATCACTAAAAGTAAAATGTAGAGTCTTGAGCTTGAGCCAACATGTGTTCTTAGTATTTTGAGGGGTCCACTTTCTAATCCATGCCATGCCAAACATTGAGCTTTCCTGAAATATTTATCTTGAAATAGCATTAGCTCAATGGGCTATATGTTGTTAGGAATTACCAAAACCACCCAGGGGTAGTTGCACTTTCACAAGTTTCCCACCTACACATTATGGCATGTGCTCTCCGCGTCCACCAGCTACCCTGCTCGGGGCATGGAGGACACGTGGCAAGCGAACCGGAATCAAGAGGACGACTGAAGAGACCGCATTCCACCCCATGATCATGGGGCACGGGCACCTTGAATTCCGCGACCCGAGTCCACCTAGTAAATGAGCCGCGCCACTGCATTTTCCTCCCTTTTATGGGGAAAGCGCGGGCCACCTCTTTACCATTTACCATGATGTGATGCATGAGGGCAGCAACCGCCCCATGCATGACCCCCACGTCACGCACGACCCCCACGTCGCGCATTCAACGCGGGTCGTTGGGAAGTGCAACTAGCAAGGGAGTTACTGTGGTACAACTCGGCCCCGCATGACCGCACACCATTTTGGGCCTAGCCCAACAGCTTGTCACGCTTATGTATGGCCCAGGCCCGGGGGCTCCTGTTGGTGCACAAAAGGAAGGGTCCTATTTTGTACCCCTTTACTTGTGCACGGGTAGTTGGAGCCGCGCTTGCGGCCACACCTAGCGGGGCAGAGGAAGGAAGCAAAGCCACAAGACAACCAGAGCAGCGCCAAGCCAGAAACACGAAGAGCAGAAGGGCGAGGTGAGCTCCCCTGGCAAGGCCCTTGCCGAGGGCGGCCTCCACAGCCCGACAAGAACCTTGCCGGGGCAACTTGCCCAACAGCAGCAGAGCCACCACCCTTGAGCCCAAGAGTTCCAACACCATCAACCACTTTGGAACCGAGGCTCGGGAGGCACCTCCATGGTGGCATGCAGATCTTTGTGGAGACCAGAAGCACACAAGACTAGATGATAACTAGAAGACGATGATCCTCAGCAAGATCCTTGCCAAGGATACCCGCGAGACCCCCGGCAAGA
Organism: Triticum urartu; assembly: GCF_056163025.1. Taxonomy (NCBI): domain Eukaryota; kingdom Viridiplantae; phylum Streptophyta; class Magnoliopsida; order Poales; family Poaceae; genus Triticum; species Triticum urartu. The sequence continues at coordinate 303,631,461 of NC_141876.1, forward strand.
CAATTGCCGGGGACGACCACGATGCCACGGCAAGACCCTTGCCAGGGCCCCGACAAGACTCTTGCCGAAGACATCCGTGGGGCCGCAGCCAGGCCCGCATCTGCCAAGACTCCATCGCTGATCCCATGCAGCCGCCAGCCCACCAGCTAGGCAGACACCTGTGTGGCGACATGCGGCCTCTAGGCCGACTCGGCAAGCACCGGCATGGTGGCATGCAGATCTTTGTGAGGAATCTACCACCGCACCAACTCAGCAGCCAGCTAGCATGGCGCCACACGTCTCGTCAGTTCGGACACGCGTCGAAGCCAGGCGAGGCGGCGATAGCTGGGATGAGCTTCCTTGCCGTCCCCGATAAAGCAAGAAGGGCACGTCGACAGCGCATTAAATGCATTTGTCCTATAGTGCCAGGAGATAGACTCGACTACTGTATAGCTTTCCACCTCCTGGGTGCCACTGTGGCAGCCCCTTTGGCTATAAAAGGAGGCCCGCAATGTACTGAGGGAGGATTCCGATTTTTTGGACCCTGCATGCCTTGTAGCTAGTCCAAGAGCACCAGATATACACAAACCAGCAGGAGTAGGGTATTACGCATCACTTGCAGCACGAACTTGGATAATCCCCCCATGTTGATCTCTCAATCACGCTCTTTCCACAGCCCTGCGCCCGCCAACCGTAGCACAAGGGATTCCTCGTGATCACGTAGGTGTCATTTCCCCCGACATCCGGGTGGATCCATTACTTGAGCTCTTTATGCCTAGCTTAATGGCTTTTAAGAAAGCACTGCCAGGGAGACAACCCAGAAGTTTTAGAGAGTCATTTTATTCTGTTGTGTGCTTTTATATAGTTTAACAACAACAAAATAAAGAGGGGAACCTAAAACTTTTTCAAAAAGAAAAGTGAAAGTGAGAGAGGCGAGCATTGTTAAAGGGGGAGCATGCCTTGAAGTTTGTTCATGCCCATGGAAACTTTGTGAATCTTAATTACAGAAACTTTTCAACATAAATAATTATACCCTTGTACAAATCCATTGTATTATAAAAATAATGTGCCAAGATTTTCCTTTAGGATGATTAGATTTCTTGTTTGGTATGTGTAGTGGAAAAACAAAAACTTTAGCTGTAGTGTGTGAATTTACATTTTATACTAGAACGTCAAAAGCTTCTGAATATTTTTGTGCAGTACTGCTATACAAATTGTATATTTTATCCTAATTTTTCACAATTTGTTGAGTTACAGAAGTATGATGATTGTTCAGATTACTACAGATTGTCCTGTTTAAGACAAATCCGGTTTTTGATTCATTGTTTTGCTAGTTTTGATGAAACTATCGATCTTATCGGTGGTATAAGCCATGGAGAAGCTATAATACTGTAGCTACAATGCAAAAACAAAATATGAATGGGTTTTCAACAGTACTTAAAGTGGTGATTTGTTTTATTATACTAACGGATCTCACGGGGTTTTTGTTAAGTTTTGTGTGATTGAAGTTTTCAAGTTTTGGGTGTGATCATGATGGATAAAGGAATAAGGAGTGGAAAGAGCCTAAGCTTGGGAATGCCTGAGGCACCCCAGGGTAATATTCAAGAACTGCCAAGCAACTAAGCTTGGGGATGCCCCGGAAGGCATCCCCTCTTTCTTCTAACGATCATCGACAATTTTACTTAGAGCTATATTTTTATTCATGACATGATATATGTAAATCTCGGAGCGTCGTGTGGTTTTTATTTTTCTTTTAAATGCACCGTGCTGGTATGAGATAGTCCTTGGGGTATTTATAGAATGCTTCATGCACTTCACTTATATCTTTCTAGTATGGCTTTATAGAATGCTTCATTTTCTTCACTTATATCATCTCAAGTTTGGATTGCCTGTTTATCTAGACATAGAAAACCGCCATTTGTAGAATTCTCATTTGTTTCACTTATATTTGTTAGAGCATGGGCACATATTTTGTAGAAAGAATTGAACTCTCATTCTTTACTTATGTCTATTTAGAGAGTTGACAGGAATTGGTGATTCACATGGTTAGTCATAAAATCCTACATAAAACTTGTAGATAACTGAATATGACATGTTTGATTCCTTGCAATAGTTTTGTGATATAAAGATGGTGATATTAGAGTCATGCTAGTGAGTAATTATTGATTGGTAGAAATACTTATGTTAAAGTTTGTGATTCCCGTAGCATGCACGTAAGGTGAACCGTTATGTGACGAAGTCGGAGCATGGTTTATTCTTTGATTGCCATCCTTTGTGTGGAGGTCGGGATCGCGCGATGGTTAACTCCTACCAACTCTTCCCCTAGGAGCATGCGTGTAGTACTTAGTTTCGATTACTAATAGACTTTTGCAGTAAGTATGTGAGTTCCTTATGAGTAATGTTGAGTCCATGGATTATACACACTCTCACCCTTCCACCATTGCTAGCCCCTCTAGTACCGCCCAACTTTCGCTGGAGCATTAAACCCACCATATTCCCTTCCTCAAAACAATCATCAAACCTACCTATTATGACATTTCCATAGCCAATCCGAGATATATTGCCATGCAATTTCCATCATCGTCATATACATGACATGCATCATCATTGTCATATTGCTTTACATGATCGTAAGATAGCTAGCATGATGTGATGTCGTTGCTATGCTAGATCATTGCACATCCTGGTACACCGCCAGAGCCATTCATGTAGATTCGTTGATAACCCACAAGTATAGGGGCTTGCAACAATTTTCAAGGGTAGAGTATTCAACCCAAATTTATTGATTCGGCACAAGGGCAGCCAAAGAATATTCTCAAGTATTAGAAGCTGAGTTGTCAATTCAACCACACCTGAAAGACTTAATATCTGCAGCAAAATATTTAGTAGCAAAGTAGGATGGAAGTAACAGTAATGGTGGCAAAAGTAACAATAGCAGTTTCCTAGCAATTGTAACAGTAGCAAAAGCAAAGTAACATAGCAAAGGTCAATATGCGAAAAGCTCGCAGGCAATGGATCAATGATGCATAATTATGTCGGATGGCATTCATCATGCAATAGTTATAACCTAGGGTGGCACATAACTAGCTCCAATTCATCAATATAATGTAGGCGTGCATTCGGAAAATAGTCATACATGCTATGAAAAGAACTTGCATGACATCTTTTGTCCTACCCTCCCGTGGCATCGAAGTCCTAATGGAAACTAAGGGATATTAAGGCCTCCTTTTAATAGAGAACCAGACCAAAGCTTTAGCACTTAGTGAATACATGAACTCCTCAAACTACGGTCATCACTTGGAAGTGTCCCGACTATTGTCCCTCCGGGGTTGCCGGATCATAACATGTAGTAGGTGTCTACAACTTGCAAGATAGGACCAAGAACACAAATATATTCATGAAAATATAATAGGTTCAGATCTAAATCATGGCACTCGGGCCCTAGTGACAAGCATTAGGCATAGCAACATCAATCTCAGAACATAGTGGATACTAGGGATCAAACCCTAACAAAACTAACTTGATTACATGATAAAGCTCATCCAACCCATCACCATCTAGCAAGCCTACAATGGGATTACTCACGCACGGCGGTGAGCATCATGTAATTGATGATGGTGATGATTTCCCCTCTCTGGTGCTCCGAACGAACTCCATATCTGGCCTCCAGATGAAGAACGGGGGTGACGACGGCTCCGTATCGTAAAATGCGATGAATTCTTCTCTCTGATCCCCCCAAACGTGAATATATGGAGTTGGAGTTGAGGTCGGTTGAGGTGCAGGGGACCCACAAGGCAGGGGGCGCGCCCTGCACCCTTGTGGACAGACGATGGGTCCCCTCTGCTGACTCTTTCGCCAATATTTTTCATTTATTCCAAAAACATTCTCCGTGCAGTTTCCGGTCATTCCGAGAACTTTTATTTCTGTACAAAAATAACACCATGGCAATTCTGCTGATAACGGCGTCAGTCCGGGTTAGTTCCATTCAAATCATGCAAATTAGAGTCCAAAACAAGGGCAAAAGTGTTTGGAAAAGTAGATACGATGGAGACGTATCAACTCCCCCAAGCTTAACCCACTGCTTGTCCTCAAGCAGTTCAGTTGACAAACTGAAAGTGATAAAGAATAACATTTACAAACTCTATTTGATCTTGTTGTTGCAAATATGTAAAGCCAGCATTCAGGTTTTCAACAAAGATTATGAACTAACCATATTCACAATAACATTTAGGTCTAACATTTACTCATATCAATGGCACAATCAACTAGTGAGCAATAGTAATAAATCTTGGATGACAACACTTTTTCACGCTAGCCCTTTCTGAGACCGCAAAACATAAATGCAGAGCACCCCTGAAGATCAAGGACTGACTAGACATTGTAATTCATGGTAAAAGAGATCTAGTCACAATCATACTCAATATCAATTAATAACAACGCATAAAAATGACAGTGGTGCTATCTAACTAGTTCTTTTTATAAGAGGATGATGATTCAGCAATAAAAGTAAATAGATAGGCCCTTCGCAGAGGGAAGCAGGGATTTGCAGAGGTGCTAGAGCTCGAACTTTTGAAACAAAGATGAATAATATTTTGAGCGGTATGCTTTCATTGTCACCATAAAAACCAGGAGATCTCGGTATCTTCCATATTAGATACATTATAGGCGGTTCCCAAACAGAATGGTAAAGTTTATACTCCCCCTCCACCAACAAGCACATTCCACGGCTGGTTCGAAACAATAGGTATCGTCAAACTAACAACAATCCTAGGGGAGTTTTGTTTGAAGTTATATTTTGATTTGATTTGAGCATGGAACTGGGCATCCCGGTTACTAGCCACTTTCTCATGAATGATGAGCGGAGTCCACTCATCGTGAGAATAACCCACCTAGCAAGGGAGATACTGACAGCCCCCAGTCGCTACATGAGTGATTCAGGCATACAAAACAAATTATCATTTGAAGGTTTAGAGTTTGGCACATGCAAATTTACTTGGAACGGCAGGTAAATACCACATATAGGTAGGTATGGTGTACTCATATGGAAAAACTTTGGGTTTATGGAAGTGGATGCACATGTAGTATTCCCGATTAGCACAAGTGGAGGCTAGATAAAGATTGAGGAGCGACCAACTAGAGAGCGACCACAGTCATAAACATGCATTGAGAATAAAAAACATTGAGTGCAAACATGAGTAGGATATAAATCACCATGAACAAAATATTGTGGAGGCTATGTTGATTTGTTTCAAATTCATGCGTGAACATGTGCCAAGTCAAGCCACTCGAATCATTCAAAGGAGGATACCATCCTATCATACCACATCACAACCATTTTGAAAGCATGTTGGCACGCAAGGTGAACCATTATAAACTCCTAGCTAATTAAGCATGGCATGAGTAACTATAATCTCTAAGTGTCATTGCAAACATGTTTCATTCATAATAGGCTCAATCAAGAATGATGAACTAACTATATTTACAAAAACAAGATAGGTCGAGTTCATACCAGCTTTTCCTCATCTCAATCATTTCATCATATATCGTCATTATTGCCTTTCACTTGCACGGTCGAACAGTGTGGATAATAATAATAGTGCACGTGCATTGGACTAAGCTGGAATCTGCAAACATTTATTCGAAGGATAAGACAAGATAATATGGGCTGTTTGTTAGATCAACAATAATGCATATGAGAGCCACTCCACATTTTCATCTGGTCTTCCCCTCTTGACCCAAAGAAAGGAAAAAGAATTTCAAAGAAACACACTAATTTTTTTGAGTTTTTGTTTTTCTGAAGAAAGTAAAACAAGAACGAGAAAAACTATTTACACAGGAAGGCCCCCAACAAACAAAATACGGACGATAAATCTTTTTGGGGTTATACTACAACTAAAGGAACATGGAAAGGAAACTAAAAAGAAGCTACAACTAATTTTTTTTGCTTTTTCTTAAAGTTTTTCAAACACACAAGAAGAAAGCAGGAAAAAGAAAATAAATTAGCAGGGATAATACAATGAAAAAGTATGAACACCGACAACTGGAATGAGTGTGTGAACATGAATGTAATGTCGGTGAGAAATACGTACTCTCCAAGCCTAAGCTTTTGGCCTAAGTTTGTTTATGGCCACGGCTGGCCCGGCGGATATTCAAAGTTATAGTTGGGGTTGTATTGGGGCGCAGTAGCAATTGCCCAAAGGGCTGCAGCATGGAGGCGAGCGGCCTCCGCCTCTCTCTCATACTTGTTCGCCTCCACTCTGGTTATAAAATATCTCCCTTTGACCTGAAAGTTAAAGAAGGCATGAGGAGGGTAATATGGACAACATGCTGTCGGTCAAAGATTAGTCGGTACTAGAGGGACTGTTCATTCCTATCAAGAAACTAGTAGCATACCGTAGCATTATAATCAATAAAAGCAGGTGGCAACTCAATGTCATTCCCCCTTATGGGTACCCCAAGATAATTAGCCAAACGGGTGGCATAAATCCCACCAAATAAATCTCCATCTTTAGCATTAAGATGTAACCTCCTCACAATAATGGCCCCCAAGTTATATCGTTTATCACCCAACACCGCACACTTGAGGACACTAAGATACGATGCACAAAGGTGGCTATGATCATGTTTAGCATTAATGCATCTTCCTATAAAGAGATCAAAATAATGTATGGTAGGAAAGTGAATGCTCCCCATAGTAGCTTGTGTAATATTTATAGTTTTTCCCACAGTGATGCTAGCAAGGAAATGATTATACTCAGTTTTGCGAGGCTCGCTGTGAGTGCCCCATTGTGGGATTTTACATGCAGTGCTAAAATCTTCAAGGTCCATGGTATATGATTCATCATAAAGATCAAATAAAACAGTGTGGGTATTGTGCTGAGATGTAAAATTAAACCTTCGCACGAACGAATTAGTGAGTTGATAGTACTAAGGACACTTATCTGATACGAAGTCCTCAAGATCAGCATTCCATACATACGCATCAAATTCATCCTTGAAACCTACATGAACCATGAATTCATCTGACGCCCACTCACAAGGCCGCACTTGAGCTTCCCTTGGTGGTTCAAGGTTCGGCTCACATATCGCGAACCTCGGTGCTTGCTTCCTCGAGGAACCACCTTGGCACATTTTCCTAAGCATTTTTCTTCCTCTAAAAAATTTCTGAAATTTTTAGTGACTCAAAATAAAAGTGAACCAAACTCAACAAGATTGATAGCAACTACTCCTACAAATGCCTAGAGGCTATATCATGCAATAAAACTACTTTGGGCCATATAAATTTGACATGCAAGCTCAAGAACATGGTCACCACAGCAGCAAAAAATTGCAATAAATAAAGCACTAGAACAATAATTAATTGGACCATTGGAGGATTCACATACCGAAGAACAATCCCCCAAAACTGTTTTGCAAAAGGAGCTTTGCACAAGGAGATCGAAAATGGCAGCAAGATGAGCTAGAACACGGGTTTGAGCAACAGGATGATTTTTTCTGGAGGAAGACGAAGTGGATGGGTGCTGGAATAAGTGAGGGGGACCCACGTGGGATCCAAAAGGCATGGGGCCCGCCTAGGGGGGTAGGGTGCGCCCTCCACCCTTGTGGCCCACCGGTGCATCCTTAGTGCCAGAAATTCTTAAATATTCTATAAAAATTATAGTAAATTTTTAGGTCATTTGGATAACTTTTATTTTCGGGACATTTTTTATGGCATGGATAATTCAGAAAACAAACGGATAATACTATATTTTCTTTATTTATTCTAAATAACAGAAAGTAAAAAGTGGGTATCGAAGGTTGTGTTTTCTAAATTCATCCATCTCATGCTCATCAAAAGGAATCCATTAACAAGGTTGATCAAGTCTTATTAACAAACTTCTTCCGAATGACACGAAATCGGAGAATTTTCGAACAACACTTGGTTACCTCTACGGGGATATGCATGTCCCCAACAATAAGAATATCATATTTATTTTTGGTAGTAGGAAGAGGGAATTCAAAACCTCCAATAGTAATGGTTGGAATTTTTCCAATAGAATTGATACTATGAACTTGAGGTTGTTTCTTCGGAAAGTGTATTGTACGCTCATTACCATTAACATGAAATGTGGCATTGCCTTTTTTGCAATCAATAAGAGCTCCTGTAGTATTCGAAAAGGGTCTACCAAGGATGATCGACATACTGTCGTCCTCGGGAATATCAAGAATAACAAAGTCCGTTAAGATAGTCACAATTGCAACCACAACAGGCACATCCTCACAAATATTTATGGGTACAACAGTCGATTTATGAGCCATTTGCAAAGAAATTTTAGTAGGTGTCAACTTATTCAATTCAAGTCTATGATACTAAGAGAATGGCACAACACTAACACCGGCTCCGAGATCACATAAAGCAGATTTAACATAGTTTCTTTTAATGGAGCATGGTATAGTTGGTATTTCTGGATCTCGGAGTTTCTTTGGTATTCCACCCTTGAAAGTGTAATTAGCATGCATGGTGGAAATTTCAGCCTCTGGTATCTTTATTTTACTTGTAACAATACCTTTCATATACTTGGCATATGGAGACATTTTCAGAATACCAGTCAAATACATACGCAAAAAGATAGGTCTAATAATTTCAGCAAAGCGCTCAATATCCTAGGAGGAAAGGGCATGGGTTTCTAAACCCATGGTTCTCTTTCTTTACCGTGTTTCCTAGCGACAAAGTCTCTCTTATCATAACGTTGATTCTTTGATTGTGGGTTATCAATATCAACAACAAGTTCAATCTCCACATCATTAGCATTGCTAGATTGAGCATTATCATGAAAATCATCATTAACATTATCACTAGGTTCATGATCATTACCAGATTGTGTCTCAGCATGAAAAATATAAATATCATTGGGATTCTCAGGTGTATCTATAATAGGTTCACTACAAGCATGCAAAGTCCTATTAGTTTTGTTTTTTCCTTTGATTACTAGGACTAGGTGCATCAGTATTAATTCTCTGGGAATCTTGGTCAACTCTCTTAGGATGGCCCTCAGGATACAAAGGTTCCTGGGTCATTTTACCACCTCTAGTCATAATCATAACATCATTATCATTGTTCTTACTATTCAACTCATTGATCAAATCATCCTGTGCCTTAAGTACTTGTTCTACTTGAGTTCTAACAATGGAAGTATGTTTACTAATAAGCTTAAGATCACTAACAGTTCTACTCATATAATCACCCAAGTAGTCAAGCATGTAAGCATTACGTTTCAATTGTCTACTAACATAAGCATTCAAGTTTTCTTATTTAACAACAAAATTATCAAAGTCATCCAAGCATTGACTAGCAGACTTATTATGAGGAATATCACCTTCATCAAATCTATAGAGAGAATTTACCTCTACTGCCTGTGTTGGAATATTAAGACCGTATATCTCTTCAATATGTGGTAAATTCTTAACATCTTTTCCTTTAATACGTTTTCCTTTAATAGATTTCCTTGCCTCTTGCATATCTTCGGGACTGAGAAATAGAATACCTCTTTTCTTCGGAGTTGGCTTAAGAGTTGGTACAAGAAGTGTCCAATCATTATCATTGCTCAATATATTATTCAATAGTTTCTTAGCTTGCTCATGAGTTCGTTCCCTAAAAACGCAACTGGCACAACTAACTAGGTGGTCCCTAGAAGCATCGGTTAGTCCATGATAAAAGATATCAAACATTTCATTTTTCTTGAGAGGATGATCACACAAATAATTATGTAATTGGAGATGCCTCCCCCAAGCTTGTGGGAGACTCTCTTATTACATTTGCACAAAGTTAAGTATTTCATTTAAAGCAGCTTGTTTCTTATGAGCAGGGAAATATTTTTCAGAGAAGTAGTAAATCATATCCTAGGGGCTACACACACAACCAGGAGCAAGAGAATTAAACCATAACTTAGCATCACCCTTTAACGAGAACGAAAACAATTTAAGAATATATTAATAGCGAATCTTTTCCTCATGAGCAGATAGGGTGGATATATCATTCAATTTAGTAAGATGTGCCACAACAGTTTCAAATTCATATCCATGGAAAGGATCAGATTCAACCAAATTAATTAACTCAGGATCAATAGAGAATTCATAATCCTTATCAGTAACAATGATAGGTGAAGTAGAAAACTTAGGATCACATTGCACACTAGCATTCAGAGATTTTTCGTTCATGTTAGCTGACAATTTCTTGAGATCATCTCCATCATTGCAAGCAAAAAAGTCTCTAGCAGTTCCTTCATCCATAATATAACCCTCGGGTACCTTAGGCAATTCATATCTAGGGGGATAATCACAATCTTTAGTTCCAATAATATCATCAGTTTCAGTAATTTCATTCTCTCTAACCCTAGCAAGTTGTTCATGAAGAAATTTACCTAATGGAATAGTATTATCAAGCAAAGAAGTAGTATCATCATAAGCATCATGCATAGTAGAAATGGCATCATCAATAACATGAGACATATCAGAATCAATAGTAGGTGTAGGTGTCACAGGCTTACTCAAAATAGAAGGTGAATCAAGTGCAGAGCTAGATGGCAATTCCTTACCTCCCCTCATAGTAGAGCGATATATCTTGTTCTAGTATCTTCCAAATTCCTCATAGTGATCAACAAATGTAATCCCAAGTGACTCAGAGAATAGAGCTATGGTCCCCAGCAACGGCGCCAGAAAAAGGTCTTGATAACCCATAAGTATAGGGATCACAACAGTTTTTGAGGGTAGAGTATCCAACCCAAATTTTTTGATTCGACACAAGGGGAGCCAAAGAATATTCTCAAGTATTAGCAGCTGAGTTGTCAATTCAACCACACTTGAAAGACTTAATATCTGCAGCAAAATATTTAATAGCAAAGTAGTATGGAAGTAACAGTAACAGTGGCAAAAGTAACAGTAGCAGTTTCGTAGCAATTGTAATAGTAGCAAAAGCAAAGTAAAGTAGCAAAGATCAATATGTGAAAAGCTCGAAGGCAATGCATCAATGATGGATAATTATGTCGGATGGCATTCATCATGCAACAGTTATAACCTAGGGTGACACGGAACTAGCTCCAATTCATCAATATAATGTAGGCATATATTCCGAATATAGTCATATGTGCTTATGGAAATGAACTTGCATGACATCTTTTGTCCTACCCTTCCATGGCAGCAGGGTCCTAATGGAAACTAAGGGATATTAAGGCCTCCTTTTAATAGAGAAGCGGACCAAAGCATAAGCACTTAGTGGATAAATGAACTCCTCAAACTACGGTCATCACCGGGAAGTGTCCCGACTATTGTCACTCCGTGGTGGCCGGATCATAACACGTATTAGCTGTCTACAACTTACAAGATAGGATCAAGAACACAAATATATTCATGAAAACAAAATAGGTTCAGATCTGAAATCATGGCACTCGGGCATTAGTGACAAGCATTAATCATAGCAAAGTCATAGCAACATCAATCTCAGAACGTAGTGGATACTAGGGATGAAACCCTAACAAGACTAACTCGATTACCCGATAAATCTCATCCAACCCAGCACCGACCAGCAAGCCTACGATGGGATTACTCATGCACAGTAGTGAGCATCATGACATTGGTGATGGAGGAAGGTTGGTGATGATGATGGCGACGATTTCCCCTATCTAGAGCCCCAAATGGACTCCAGATCTGGCCTCCCGATGAGGAACAGGGGTGATGGCGGCTCCATATCATAAAACACGATGAATCCTTCTCTCTGATCCCCCCGAACGTGAATATATGGGGTTGGAGTTGAGGTCGGTGGAGGTCCAGTGGACCCACAAGGTAGGGGGCGTGCCCTAGGGGGGCCTCCACCCTTGTGGACAACCAGTGGGTCAAACTCTGTTGATTCTTTCACCAATATTTTTTATTCATTCGAAAAATATTCTCCATGAAGTTTCAGGTCATTCCGAGTACTTGTATTTCTTCACAAAAATAACACCATGGCAATTGGACTGAAAACGTCGTCTGTTCGAGTTAGTTCTATTCAAATAATGCAAATTAGAGTCCAAAACAAGGGCAAACGAGTTTGGAAAAGTAGATACGATGGAGACGTATCAACTCCCCCAAGCTTAACCCATTGCTTGTCCTCAAGCAATTCATTTGACAAACTGAAAGTGATAAATAAAAACTTTTACAAACTCTGTTTGATATTGTTGTTGAAAATATGTAAAGCCAACATTCAGGTTTTCAGCAATGACAATAAACTAACCGTATTCACAATAACATTTAGGTCTCAGATTTACTCATATCAATGGCATAATCAACTAGCGAGCAATAATAATAAATATCGGATGACAATACTTTTTCAAAACAATCATGATATGATATAACAAGATGGTATCCCGCTAGCCCTTTCTGAGACCGCAAAACATAAATGCAGAGTATCCCTGAAGATCAAGGACTGACTAGACATCGTAATTCACGGTAAAAGAGATCTAGTCACGGTCATACTCAATATCAATGAACAACAACACATACAAATGATAGTGGTACTCTCTAACTGCTGCTTTTTATAAGAGGATGATGACTTAGCAATAAAAGTAAATAGATAGGCCCTTCGCAGAGGGAAGCAGGGATTTGCAGAGGTGCCAGAGCTCGAGCTTTTGAAACAGAGATGAATAATATTTTGAGCGGTATGCTTTCAATGTCAACATAACAACCAAGAGATCTCGGCATCTTCCATACTGGATACATAATAGGCAGTTCCCAAACAGAATGGTAAAGTTTATACTCCCCCTCCACCAACAAGCACATTCCACGGCTGGTCCGAAACAACGGGTACTGTGGAACTAACAACAACCGAAGGGGAGTTTTGTTCGGGGTTATATTTTAATTTGATTTGAGCATGGAACTAGGCATCCCGGTTACCAGCCACTTTCTTGTGAATGATGAGCGGAGTCCACTCATCGTGAGAATAACCCACCTAGCATGGAAGATACTGACAGCCCCCAGTCGCTACATGAGCGATTCAGGCATACAAAACAACTTAGCATTTGAAGGTTTAGAGTTTGGCACATGCAAGTTTACTTGGAACGGCAGGTAAATACTGCATATAGGTAGGTATGGTGGACTCATATGGAACAACTTTGGGTTTATGGAAGTGGATGCACAAGGAGTATTCCCGCTTAGTACAAGTGAAGGCTAGAAAAAGATTGAGGAGCGACCAACTAGAGAGCGACAACACTCATAAACATGCATTGAGATTAACCAACATTGAGTACAAGAATGAGTAGGATATAAATCACCATGAACATAAATATCGTGGAGGCTACATTGATTTTGCTTCAACTTCATGCGTGAACATGTGCCCAGTCAAGCAACACGAATCATTCAAAGGAGGATACCATCCTATCATACCACATTACAACCATTTTAAAAGCATATTGGCACTGAAGGTAAACCATTATAAACTCCTAGCTAATTAAGCATGACATGAGTAACTATAATTTCTAATTGTCATTGCAAACATGTTTCATTCATAATAGGCTGAATCAAGAACGATGAACTAATCATATTTACAAAAACAAGATAGATCGAGTTCATACCAGCTTTTCCTCATCTCAATCATTTCATCCTATATCCTCATTATTGCCTTTCACTTGCACGACCAAGTAGTGTGGATAATAATAATAGTGCACGTGCACTGGACTAAGCTGGAACCTGCAAATATTTATTCAAAGGTGAAGGAAAGGTAATATGGTCTCTTTGTTAGATCAACAATAATGCATATGAGAGCCACTCAACATTTTCATCGTGGTCTTCCCCTCTCGACCCAAAGAAAGGAAAAATAATTTCAAAGAAACACAATGATCTTTTTTGAGTTTTTGTTTTTCTGAAGAAAGTAAAAAAAAGAACGAGAAAAACTATTTACACTGGAAGGCCCCCAACAAACAAAATAAGGATGAGAAATCTTTTTGGGTTTTCCTTTAATAATACAACTAAAGGAACATGGAAAGGAAACTAAAAAGAAGCCACAACTATTTTTTTGCTTTTTCTTAAAGTTTTTCAAACACACTAGAAGAAAGCGGGAAAAGGAAAATAAACTAGCATGGATAATACAATAAAAAGTATGAACACCGACAACTGAAATGAGTGTGTGAACATGAATGTAATGTTGGTGAGAAATACGTACTCCCCAAGCTTAGGCTTTTGGCCTAAGTTGGTCTATCGCCACGGCTGGCCCGACGGATATCCAAAGTTATAGTCGGGGTTGTACTGGGACACGACAGCTACTGCCCGAAGGGCTGCAGCATGGAGGCGAGTGGCCTCCACCTCTCTCTCATACTCGCTCGCCTCCTCTCTTGTTATAAAATATCTCCCTTTGACCTGAAATTTAAAGAAGGTAGGAGCAGGGTAATATGGATAGCGCGCTGTCGGTCAAAGATTAGTCGGTACCGGAGGGACTGTACGTTCCTCTCAAGAAACTGGTAGCGTACCATAGTATTATAATCAAGCGAAGCAGGTGGAAACTCAATGCCATTCCCCTTATGGGTACCCCAAGATAATTAGCCAAACGGGTGGCATAAATCCCACCAAAAAATCTCCATGTTTAGCATTAAGATGTAAACTCCTCGCGATAATGGCCCCCAAGTTATATCGTTTATCACCCAACACCGCACACTTGAGGACACTAACATCCGATGCACAAAGGTGGCTATGATCATGTTTACCATTAATGCATCTTCCTATGAAGTGAGCAAAATAATGTATGGTAGGAAAGTGAATGCTCCCCATAGTAGCTTGTTTAATATTTCTTGTTTCTCCCATAATGATGCTAGCAGGGAAATAATTATACTTAGTTTTGCAAGGGTCGCTATGAGTGCCCCATTATGGGATTGTACATGCAGTGCTAAAATCTTCAAGGTCCATGGTATATGATTCATCATAAAGATCAAATAAACCAGTATGGGTATTGCGCTGAGATGTAAAATTAAACCTTCGCACGAATGAACCAGTGAGTTGATAGTACTGAGGACACTTATCTGATACGAAGTCCTCGAGATTAGCATTCTGTACATACACATCAAATTCATCCTTGAAACCTACATGAATCATGAATTCATCCGACAGCCATTCACAAGGCCGCACTTGAGCTTCCCTTGGTAGTTCAAGGTTCGGCTCACATATCACGAGCCTCGGTGCTTGCTTCCTCGAGGAACCACCTTGGTACATTTTCCTAAACATTTTTCTTCCTCAAATTTTTTTCAAAAATCTTTAGTGACTCAAAATAAAAGTGAACAAAACTCAACAAGATTGATAGTAACTACTCCTACTAGTGCCTAGAGGCTATATCATGCATCAAAACTACTTTGGACCATATAAATTTGACATGCAAGCTCAAGAACAAGGTCACCACAGCTGCAAAAAATTGCAATAAATAAAGCACTAGAACAATAATTAATTGGACCTTTGGAGGAGTCACATACCGAAGAACAATCCCCCAAAATAGTTTTGCACAAGGAGATCAAAAATGGTAGCAAGATGAGCTAGAACACGGGTTTGAGCAATGAGATGATTTTTTCTGGAGGAAGACAAAGTGGATGGGTGCTGGAATAAGTGAGGGCGACCCACGTGGGATCCACAAGGCATGGGGCATGCCCCGAGGGTTAGGGCGTGCCCTCCACCCTTGTGGCCCACTGGTGCATCCTCAGTGCTAGAAATTCTTAAATATTCTATTAAAATCATACTAAATTTTTAGGGCATTTGGAGAACTTTTATTTTTGGGACATTTTTTATTGCACGGATAATTGAGTAAACAGACGGATAATACTGTATTTGCTTTATTTATTCTATATAACAAAAAGTAAAAAGTGGGTACAGAAGGTTGTGCTTTCTAAATTCATCCATCTCATGCTCATCAAAAGGAATCCATTAACAAGGTTGATCAAGTCTTATTAACAAACTTTTTCTGAATGACATGAAACCGGATAATTTTTGAATAACACTAGGTTACCTCTACGGGGATATGCACGTCCCCAACAATAAGAATATCATATTTCTTTTTGGCAGTAGGAAGAGGGAATTCAAAACCTCCAATAGTAATAGTTGGAATTTTTCCAATGGAATTGATACTATGAACTTGAAGTTGTATCTTCGGAAAGTGTACCGTACGGTCATTACCATTAACATGAAAAGTGACATTGCCTTTGTTGCAATCAATAATAGCCCTTGCAGTATTTGAAAAGGGTCTACCAAGGATGATCGACATACTGTCGTCCTCGGGAATATCAAGAATAACAAAGTCTGTTAAGATAATAATGTTTGCAACCACAACAGGCACATCCTCACAAATACCGATGGGTATAGCGGTTGATTTATCAACCATTTGAAAAGAAATTTTAGCAGGTGTCAACTTATTCAATTCAAGTCTACGATACAAAGAGAATGGCATAACACTAACACAGGCTCTGAGAACATATAAAGAAGTTTTAACATAGTTTCTTTTAATGGAGCATGGAATAGTTGGTATTCCTGGATCTCAAAGTTTCTTTAGTATTCCACCCTTGAAAGTGTAATTAGCAAGCATGGGGGAAAGGGCATAAGGAGACATTTTATTTGTTACAATATCTTCCATATACTTGGCATAAGGAGACATTTCTTTTATTTGTATTCCACCCTTCAGCCTCCGGTATCTTTGTTTTATTTGTAACAATACCTTTCATATACTTGGCATAAGGAGACATTTTCAGAATATCAGTCAAACGCATACGCAAAAATATAGGTCTAATCATTTCAACAAAGCGCTCAAAATCCTCATCATCCTTTTTCTTTGATGGTTTAGGAGGAAAGGGCATGTGTTTTTCAACCCACGGTTCTCTTTCTTTATCGTATTTCCTAGCGACAAAGTCTCTCTTATCATAACGTTGATTCTTTTATTGTGGGTTATCAAGATCAACAACAGGTTCAATCTCCACTTCATTATCATTGCTAGGTTGAGCATCATCATGAACATCCTCATTAACATTATCACTAGGTTCATGCTCATTACTAGATTGTGTCTCAGCATCAGAAATAGAAATATCATTGGGATTCATAGATGTATCTATAACAGGTTCGCTAGAAGCATGCAAAGTCCAATCAGTTTTATTTTTATTTTTATTACTAGGACTAGGTGCATCTATATTAATTCTCTGAGAATCTTGCTCAACTCTCTTAGGATGGCCCTCCGGATACAAAGGTTCCTGGGTCATTTTACCACCTTTAGTCATAACCACAACAATGTTATCATTGTTCTTACTGTTCAACTCATTGAGCAAATCATCCCGTGCCTTAAGTACTTGTTCTACTTGAGTTCTAACCATGGAAGCATGTTTACTAATGAGCTTAATATAACTAACAGTTCTACTCATATAATCACCCAAGTAGTCAATCATGTAAACATCACGTTTCAATTGTCCTAACATAAGCATTGAAGTTTTCTAATTTAACAATAAAATTATCAAACTCATTCAAGCATTGACTAGCAGACTTATTATGAGGAATATCACCTCATCAAATATATAGAGAGAATTACCTCTACTACCCCTGTTGGAATATTAAGACCATGCATCTCTTTAATAGGTGGTAAATTCTTAACATCTTTAGCTTTAATACATTTTTCATTCATAGATTTCCTTGCCTCTTGCATATCTTCAGGACTGAGAAATAGAATACCTCTTTTATTCGAGGTTGGCTTAAGAGTTGGTTCAGGAAGTGTCCAATCATTATCATTGCTCAATATATTATTGAATAGTTTCTTAGCTTGCTCAATAGTTCGTTCCCAGAAAACACAACCAGCACAACTATCTAGGTGGTCCCTAGAAGCATTGGTTAGTCCATTATAAAAGATATCAAGTATTTCATTTTTCTTGAGAGGATGATCACGCAAAGCATTATGTAATTGGAGAAGCCTCCCCCAAGCTTGTGGGAGACTCTCTTCTTCAATTTGCACAAAGTTAAATATTTCCTTTAAAGCAGCTTGTTTCTTATGAGCAGGGAAATATTTTTCAGAGAAGTAGTAAATCATATCCTATGGCTATGCACACAACTAGGAGCAATAGAATTAAACCATAACTTAGCATCACCCTTTCACGAGAAAGGAAACAATTTAAGAATATAGTAATAGCGGATTTTTTCCTCATGAGCAAATAGGGTGGCTATATTATTCAATTTTGCAAGATGTGCCACAATAGTTTCAGATTCATATCCATGGAAAGGATCAGATTTAACCAAAGTAATTAACTCAGGATCGACAGAGAATTTATAATCCTTATCAGTAACAAAGATAGGTGAAGTAGCAAACTTAGGATCATATTGCATTCTAGCATTCAGAGATTTTTCTTTCAGGTTAGCTAACAGTTTCTTAAGATCATCTCAATCATTGCAAGCGAAAAAGTCTCTAGTAGTTTCCTCATCCATAATACAACCCTCTGGTACCTTAGGCAATTCATATCTAGGGGGAGAATCATAATCTTCAATTTCAATAATATCATTAGTTTCAGTAATTTCATTCTCTCTAACCCTAGCAAGTTGTTCATCAAGAAATTCACCTAATGGCACAGTATTATCAAGCAAAGAAGTAGTATCATCCTAAGCGTCATGCATAGAATAAGTGGCATCATCAATAACATGCGACATATCAGAATCAATAGCAGGTGTGGGTGTCGCAAGCTTACTCAAAACAGAAGGGGAATCAAGTGCAGAGCTAGATGGCAGTTCCTTACCTCCCCTCCTAGTAGAGGGTTAGATCTTGGTTCTAGTATCTTTCAAATTCCTCATAATGATCAACAGATGTAATCCCAAGAGACTCGGAGAATAGAGCTATGGTCCCCGGCAACAGCGCTAGAAAAAGGTCTTGATAACCCACAAGTATAGGGGATCGCAACAGTTTTCGAGGGTAGAGTATTCAACCCAAATTTATTGATTCGACACAATGGGAGCCAAAGAATATTCTCAAGTATTAGAAGCTGAGTTGTCAATTCAACCACACATGAAAAACTTAATATCTACAGCAAAATATTTAGTAGCAAAGTAGTATGGAAGTAACAGTAATGGTGGCAAAAGTAATAGTAGCAGGTTCGTAGCAATTGTAACAGTAGCAAAAGCAAAGTAACGTAGCAAAGATCAATATTTGAAAAGCTCACATGCAATGGATCAATGATGGATAATTACGTCGGATGGCATTCATCATGCAACAATTATAACTTAGGGTGGCACGGAACTAGGTCCAATTCATCAATATAATGTAGGCATGTATTCCGAATATAGTCATACATGCTTATGGAAAAGAACTTACATGACATCTTTTGTCCTACCCTCCCGTGGCAGCGGGGTCCTAATGGAAACTAAGGGATATTAAGGCCTCCTTTTAAAAGAGAATCGGACCAAAGCATTAGCACTTAGAGAATACATGAACTCCTCAAACTACGGTCATCACTGGGAAGTGGTCCGACTATTGTCACTCCGGGGTCGCCGGATCATAACATGTAGTAGGTGTCTACAACTTGCAAGATAGGATCAAGAACACAAATATATTCATGAAAACAAAATATGTTCACATCTGAAATCATGGCACACGTGCCCTAGTGACAAGCATTAAGCATAGCAAAGTCATAGCAACATCAATCTCAGAACATAGTGGATACTAGGGATCAAACCCTAACAAAACTAACTCGATTACATGATAAATATCATCCAACCCATCATCGTCCAGCAAGCCTACGATGGGATTACTCATGCATGGCGGTGAGCATCATGAAATTGGTGATGGAGGAAGGTTAGTGATGATGATGGTGACGATTTCCCCACTCTAGAGCCCCGAACTGACTCCAGATCTGGCCTCCCGATGAAGAACAGGGGGTGACGGTGGCTCCGTATCGTAAAACACGATGAATCCTTCTCTCTAATTTTTTCTCCATGAACGTGAATATATGGAGTTGGAGTTGATGTCGGTGGAGGTCCAGGGGACACACAAGGCAGGGGGCACGCCCTAGGGGGCGCCCTCCACCCTTGTGGACAGCCGGTGGGTCCCCCTGTGTTGATTCTTTCGGCAATATTTTTTATTTATTGCAAAAGTATTGTCCGTGAAGTTTCAAGTCATTCTGACAACTTTTATTTCTGCACAAAAATAACATTGTGGCAATTCTGCTAAAAACAACGTCAGTCCGGGTTAGTTCCATTCAAATCATGCAAATTGGAGTCGAAACCAAGGGCAAAAGTGTTTGGAAAAGTAGATACGATGAAGACGTATTAGTCATACTTTGTTCCAGATATCGAGTTGTAATATTGAGTTGTAAGCAAATAAAAGTGTGATGATCATCATTTTTAGAGCATTGTCCCATGTGAGGAAAGGATGATGGAGACTATGATTCCCCCACAAGTCGGATGAGACTTCAGACTTAAATAAATAAAATAGGCCAAAGAGCCCTCCAAAAAAGAGGCCAAAGTGCCCAAAACAAAAAATAAAATAAAAGAAAAAATGAGAGAAAAAGAGAGAAGGGGCAATGCTACTATTCTTTACCACACTTGTGCTTCAGAGTAGCACCATGTCTGTCATATAGAGAATCCCTTGAGCTATCACTTTCATATACTAGTGGGAATTTTCATTATAGAACTTGGCTTGTATATTCCGATGATGGGCTTCTTCAAATGCCCGAGGTCTTCATGAGAAAGAAAGTTGGATGCACACCCACATAGTTTCATTGGTGAGCTTTCATACACTTATAGCTCTAGTGCATCCGTTGCATGGCAATCCCTACTCACTTGCATCGATATCAATTGATGGGCATCTCCATAGCCCATTAATTTGCCTAGTTGATGTGAGAAAATCTCCTTTTGTCTCCTCGCAACCACCATATTCTATTCCACATATAGTGCTACATCCATGGCTCACGCTCATGTATTGCGTGAAAGTGGAAAATGTTTGAGAACATAAAAGTATGAAACAATTGCTTGGCTGACACCGGGGTTGTGCATGATGAAATACTTTGTGTGGTGAAGATGGAGCATAGCCAGACCATATGATTTTGTAGGGATAACTTTCTTTGGCCATGCTATTTTATGAAGACATGATTTCTTTATTAGTATGCTTGAAGTATTATTGTCTTTATGTCAAATGATAGACTACTGCTTTGAATCACTCGTGTCTTAATATTCATGCCATGATTAGATTATATGATAAAGATTATGCTAGGTAGAATTCCGCATCAACTTTTTAAATCATTTACCTACTCGAGGACGAGCAGGAATTAAGCTTGGGGATGCTGATATGTCTCCGTAGTATCTATAATTTTTGATTATTCCATGCCAATATTCTACCACTTTTCCATACATTTGACAACTTTTTATACTATTTTTTGGGACTAACATATTGATCCAGTGCCCAGTGCCAGTTCCTGTTTGTTGCATATTTTTGTTTCGCACAAAATTCATATCAAAAAGAGTCCAAATGCAATAAAAACTTACGGAGATTTTTTTGGAAAATATGTGATTTTTTGGAAAAAGAATCAATGCGAGATGATGCCCGAGGGGCTCACAAGCGACAGGGGCACACCCGAGGGGGTAGGGTGTGCCGTGGACCCTTGTGGTCACCCCGTAAGGCTGTTGGTGCCCTTCTTTTTCCACAAGAAAGCTAATATCCAGATAAAAAATCGTGTTAAAATTTCAGCCCAATCGGAGTTACGGATCTCCAGGATTTTAAGAAATGGTGAAAGGCCAGAAACAGGGAACACAAAAACAGAAGAAAACAGAGAGAGATCCAATCTCGGAGGGGCTCCCGCCCCCCTGCCGCCATGGAGGCCAAGGAACAGAGGGGAAAACCTCCTCCCATCTAGGGGAGGTCAGGGAAGGATAAGGAGGGGGCTCTCTCTCCTTCTCTCCCGGTGGCGCCAGGACACCGCCATGGCAATCATCGTGTGACGGCGATCTACACCAACACCACCGTCATCTTCCCCAACATCTTCATCACCTTCCCCCATCTATATTCAGCGGTCCCATCTCCCGCAACCCATTGTACCCTCTACTTGAACATGGTGCTTTATGCTTTATATTATTATCCAATGATGTGTTGCCATCCTATGATGTCTGAGTAGATTTTTGTTGTCCTATCGGTGATTGGTTAATTGCTATGATTGATTTAATTTTCTTGTGGTTATGTTGCTGTCCTTTGGTGCCCATCATATGAGCACACGTGTGGATCACACCATAGGGTTAGTTGTATGTTGATAGGACTATGTATTGGAGGGCAAGGGTGATAGCAGCTTCAGCCTGGGATAGAAATTGATGCATACATGCCCCTAGTTTTTATTTATGTGCTCTTTATTATCTTGCAAACCTATCCTACAACACCTTCAAAGTACTTCAAGTTTCATACTTTTTCTAGGTAAAACTAATGTTAAGCGTGCGTAGAGTTGTATCAGTGGTCAATAGAACTGTAGGAAATATTTGTTCTACCTTCAGCTCCTCATTGGGTTCAACACTCTTACCTATGAAAAGAGGCTACAACTAATCCCCTATACTTGTGGGTTATCGCATGCCAAGTTTCATGAATTTCAGACGACTTTGGGATTTAATTGAAATTAAAAACCATGTATCTCAATGTTTGCGGCCGAGGGACGGTGGGAAGGTGTTTGACATTCATTCCCATTTCTTGCATGGGACCTAAGCATGCAAACTAGGACATACATTTGATTTTTCAACCAATTTATATGCACTGGAGCAAGTGCCTATGGTTCAGATTTGAATTATGTGCATAAATGCATAGAAAATTCAGTTAATGTATAAAAATGTCCAAATGAAGCCCGAAAAATTCCAAAATTTAACACAACACTTCTGTTGTTCTATGTGACTCTAGAAAAAAAAATGAAAGCAAGAAGAGACAACAGATATCGTTTCATCTGCAAAGGTGAAATGTTCCCTACCGTAACCATGATGCTTGTGAGAATCTTTGGTTTGTGAGAAGCTTATACCCCGACCTGCCCCAAATGGGACAATATTTTTACCATGACATGTTGATGCCTTTCCATGATAGCATGCCAAGTTTCATAAATTTT
Organism: Triticum urartu; assembly: GCF_056163025.1. NCBI lineage: Eukaryota > Viridiplantae > Streptophyta > Magnoliopsida > Poales > Poaceae > Triticum > Triticum urartu. The sequence continues at coordinate 303,654,503 of NC_141876.1, forward strand.
AGACGAGTTTTTGATTTACTAGAATTTAAAAACCATGTATCTCAGAGTTAGCGACTGAGTAACGGTGGCATGGTGTTTGACATTTATTCCCATTTCTTGCATGTGACCAAAGCATGGAACCAAGGACACACATTTGAATTTTGAACCCATTTATATGCACTATATCATGTGCCTGTAGCTCAAATTTGAATTATGCACATAAAATGCATAGAAAACTCAGTTAATGTATAGAAATGTCCAAATGAACCTTGGAAAATCCCAAAATTTAACACAACACTCCTGTTGTTCGATGTTAACACTAGAAAAAATTTGAAAGCTAGAAGAGGCAATAGATATCGTTTCGTCCACAAAGGTGGCATGTTCCCTATCGAAACCATGAGGCTTGTTGTGAGAAGCTCTGGGATGTGAGAAGCTTATACCCAAACCTGCCTTGAATGAGACAATATTTTTACCACGGCATGTTGATTCCGTTCCATGATATCATGTAAAGTTTCCAGGATTTCAGACAAATTTTTGATTTACTTGAATTTTAAAACCATGTATGTCAAAGTTAGCGGCCAAGCGACGGTGTCAAGGTGTTTGACATTCATTCTCATTTCTTGCATGTGACCTAAGCATGCAACCAAGGACACACATTTGATTTTTCAACCCATTTTATGCACTGGAGCATGTGCCTATAGTTCAAATTTGAATTACGCGCATAAATGCCTAGAAAACTTAGTTAACATATAAAAATGTCCAAACAAACCACAAAAAAGTCCAAAGTTTAACACGACACTCCTATTGTTCTATGTTGACACCAAAAAAATATTGAAATCAAGAAGAGGCGATGAATATCGTTTTGTCGACAAAGGTGATACGTTGCCCTACCGGAACCATGAGGTTTCTTGTGAGAAGCTCTAGCTTGTGAGAAGCTTATACCAAAACCCGCCCCAAATGGGACAATTATTTTACCCCAGCATGTTGATGCCATTCCATTCTAGTTTTGGATTTACTAGAATTAGAAAAGCAAGTATATCAATGTTTGTTGGTGACCTACGGTGCTGTGGTGTTTGAAATTCATCCCTATTACTTGCATGGGAGATAAGCATCAACCTGTGGATGCATATATGATTTTACAACCCATTTTGGTGCACCGGAGCATGTGCATGTAGTTTAATTTTGAATTCTGCACCTGAAATGCCTAGAAAACCAAGTTAATGTATAAAAATGTCCGAATGAACCCTGAATAATTCCAATTTTTTTGACTACACGCCTATAATTGCATGTTCATTGCAGATAGAAGTTCTAGCAATTCAAACACCCTCCTTTGCCGCTGTGACCCCATTATGTATTTCAAATCAAGACAAAAAATCAAGTAGATTGCACATAGTTTATTATCACCAACCGTGTGAGATGTAGTACAAAATATCTTGGAGCACTCTCGGAGTATAGTATGCATATGGCTTACGCGAGAAGGTGTGTCGGATACAGTCCATCACGTATCAAGCACACTTTGGCGCTATTCAGTTGTCGCTGGTGAAAGATGGGGATGTGGACCCGCGTCATGAGGGCAACTTTGGTGGCCCACTCTGGCAAGAGCACGACAGCAGCCGCCATGCACGTGCTAACAAGCTGTGTGAGCGCGGTCGCCATCTGTGACCGGGCGAACAAGGTAGCCCAAACGACCGTTGTTGCTTCTGAGGTGGCGGCAACAACACCTACCTCGGGGATAGCAACTGGTGTGAGCGGCATAGCAACTGTCCGTTCCGCAACGGCGGCCTTAGCCCTGATGGAGGCCGCCCACGACCATGTCGAGGCCACCCACACCTAGCTCCTGGCGGTCGCTGCACAAAATGAACGAAGCTGCTCCAACAATGCTAGGCAACCCACCGCTGAAGAGTTGCCAATTTCTGAGAGCGTTCGAGCAACCGTCCGTTCCTTCGCGACATACGTTGCCACGCTGGAGCGCGTCCAAGCCCAGATCAGGGCCTCCCACTCCCAGCTTGTGGCGGCCTTTTGCAAAGAGATCGCGGACGCAGATGGCGAGATGCTTGCCGAGTATCATGCAATGGATGCCATGGAGCCCCTTCCCCAGGAGATCGACATGCGCTATATGGACATGGATGAGGCAGCAAAGACGACGGGCGCCAGCTGCAGTAGTACTCTTTGTTTTGTTTAATTAAGAGCACTGGTCTTTAATTTGTGGGAGTAATGTTTAGGTCAGCTAGCCCTGTGATTGCTGAAATTGCTCGATTAAGAAGTCTGGGTGTGCTGTAGTCTCCTTTGTGTACCCAAATTATGCAGTTACGTGGATGACCACTGTAACCAGGGAAATTCAGACAAAATATTTCATGTTCAAACTCATCACACACGGGGTAAGCTATATGAATCATTTGTGATGTTCACATATCATACACGGTGCTGAATAAGGGACCGTGTCTGATGACACTTTGTGCGCCAGTTTTTTCGTTGCACCGAGCGGCCGAGCCAAAATTTTTGGCTTCTGCGGAAATATCTACCTCCCTACCCCCTCTCCCTTACCAAAAGCCACATTTCCCCTGTTTCCGCCCTTATTTCAAAGTTCAAACCTTCTCTCCTTGCTTGTAGCGCCGCCTCCTCACTGGCGAGCCTCCTTCACGCTGCTCGCCCTCATCGATCCAGGCAGGTAATCCACACCCGACCATCATCCTCCTCCTCCTTCTACATCCCACATGCCCCGACCGCTGACATGACACCTTCCACCCAAATCACCGACCCCTACCCCAAATAAGAGCCGCCCTAAGCCATGGTGCATGTAGTATAGCTAGGAGCTCAAGGAGCATTTGGTAGCGGAGAAGCAAATCGCGGACGCAAGCGTAGATGAGGTCGTGATTGCTACCATTCATGCGAACCCCCAGATCTTGGAGGAGCAGATTCGCTGTCGAGGCCACTATCGACAACGTGATACGGTTGGTTGCTTTAAATGAAAGTTCGTGGCATTTCCTTGAGGCCACTGTTGGTGCCTTCGACAAAGGATGTGTTTTCTCAGCGTGCCCGTGCTTACCTCAACTCAAGAGCCAGCAGGTTGGTGCCCAGAGCGGCTCAGCCAACTCACTCCTATGAGGAGGGCACCCACGATGTGGTTTCCTCACCCTCTTCCATGTCCAAGGAGCCAATCATCATCGATATCTTCGATGATGATGAGTAGCTTGTCTTATTAGCTCACTATAAGGACCTATGTTCAGTTAGCTAGCTACTACGGTTAATCATGCTCGGTTTACCCGTTGCATGTGCTGCTCCTGCCTTTCCTTACAAAATTATAGTGAATTATCCTATCTACTTTTACCATGCAATCTGTTCCTCTATTGTATATGTCCTATATGTCGTGCAATGTGGTGCTCACTTATTAATTGTTTGGTTAATTTGTTATCATGTTTAGTTAACTGTTTTGTTCAATTCTACAAAGTGATGTTCAATTCTTCTAGGTGCAATTTTGTATTGTCTTCCATGTGCGAAATAAATTGAATTTGGTTGTATTTCCAAGTTGTCAAGCATGCTTGGTTTGGTTAACTGTCTGATATTCTAGTATGTTATATATTGTGCAATGTGGTGCTCAATTAATGTTTGGTTCATTTGTTGTGGTGTTTAGTTAACTATTTGGTTCAATTTTGCAATGCGATGTCTATTCTTGTGGGTGCATTTTGTTATTGTCTACCATGTGAGAAATAAATCGAATTTGGTTGCACTAAATACATGAGAAACAAATACAATTGCTATGTTTCCAAGCTGTTAAGCATGCTTGGTTTGGTTAACTATCTGATCTTCTATTAGGAGTATGTTATATTGTGCAATGTGGTGTTCAATTAATGTTTGGTTCATTTGTTATGGTGTTTAGTTAACTGCTTGGTTCAATTCTGCAATGTGATGTCCAATTGTTGTGGGTACAATTTTGTATTGTTATGTATGTGAGGAATAAATTTAATTTGGTTGCACTTAACACATGAGAAACATATACAATTGCTATATTTCCTAGTTCTTAATCATCCTTGGTTTAGATAAATCGCTTTTCCATGTGGCTAGAATTATTCTGATGAATCTGGAATGTGTTTATTTTTCATCAACATATTTTACTGATAGCATGCCAACCCTCACTTAACCTGATCACTAACTACCTTATATGTGTTGCAGGGAAACAATGGGAAGCACTGAGGTTTCCTATCGAGGTTTGCACATGCATGGTCCTTTGTCTAATAGCACATTATTGTGCAATTGCAGGAACCATTCTAATATTTAGTTTTTTTAACAATTTGGTCTTGCACATGTAGGTCCTGCTGCCAAAGGTTTTGACCCATTGTTCGACCCTTTTTGCATATGGGGAAATGAGTTCTCCATGAATATCAGTCAAGTCAAGAAACTCAGAAAGATTGTTAGGATAAAGAAATTAGTGACAAAAAACAACAAGATCTTTGTCTGCACAATGAAGAAGACATCAGTTCACTACAGGATGGTACTAACTATTATACCTTGTATTTTTTATTCCTTTGCGCCATTTCAAATCTAGAGAAGATATTTACGCATATCCTTGTTTTCAGGCCTTTCCAAAGTAGTTAACTATTGATTACCTCTCAAACCACTTGTATGGTCAGGAGAAGAGGAAGGTATTTATACAACTCCCACAGTTCAATATTGAAGTCTTCCTGAAGAGGACGAAGGATGGACAGTCAATCATCCACAGGCACTGGCCTAATGTTGCAAAGACCTTCAACATCAATGAAGGCTCAATATTGGCCTTCCGCGTCGGCAGTTTTCCTGATGAGATTCATTTGTCTATGTACCATCTATGATGCTAATTTTGAAAGGTTATATATGTTGCATGTGAAACTTGGTGATGGTGCAGTTATGTAATGGGGTAGCTAGCTATATGCCTATATGGTGTAACTGGCTGAAACTATATGATGTTGTACTCCGATGTATTTTAATTATGAAATTCTGATTCCTTAATACAAAAATGAAGTATATTGTGTTCTTAATATGAAATGTCAATTGTATTACTAAATGGATTGTTAATAATAAGCCAATTAGCCTGCTAGTTGCTGCTAATTGGGATTTTCTATTGCAAACGGTTATTGAGAAAACACTATGGGCGATGACCTCAGACAACGCACATAGTTTCTAGGAAGAAAATGTGTTGGATCAATGAACAATCACACACGACTTCCTCTTGAAAACTGTTTGCGTTAGATCACCTTGCGCAAATGTTTACTACATAAAAAGTGTGTGTGATGGACAACCTATGCCACACAGTTTCTTCTACGCACTGTGTGTGATGCATTCAATAACACAAACAATGAAATTGTTAATATCATCTGCAATGGCAACACTATCACAAACGATTTAATGGGTAAAATTATGTGTGGTGTACGTGCAAATGGAAACGTTTTCCTTGGAGTGACCGCGTGGGATGTATACACGAACTGAAACGTACTTCTTGGATTGACTGTATGGGATGTACATACTAACGAAAACGTATTCCTCGGATTGATTGTGTGGATCAATGTACATCTGAACGGAAACATTTGTCTGGGACTGACTACATGGGATGTACTTACGACCATAAATGATTGGGCCTGTAGAATTGTATTTTTTTAACACACCTATATGTCTAATCGTATTTGATCACTCACTAGTCGCACACGAGCTCATTTTGCTTAGCATGTGTGACCGGGGGACCTATCCCCGACGGTTTCTGGGTCGTGTGGGCAGGACCCCTATCACCCAAACTCACTAGGCGATGGTTCAAAATGTCATCACGGAAAGGGGTTAAAAACCCTTTGTATTGCACCTCGCTGTACTAGTGGTGAACTTTAGTTCTTTCTCAGACTGCAAGTACGTCAACAGGGCAACAAAATTTTCATATCTCAGGAGAAATATCTAAGAGATTTCTGAAGAAGTTTAAACTGCAAGATTGCAAAGTGAAGGGCTACAAAACTCCAATTCCCATGAATGGTCAGCTGGACGCACATGTGTACGGTAAAGATTACAATCAGAAAGCTTAACATTCGATGATTGGTTCTTTACTCTATCTATGTGCATCCATACATGATATTATGTTGAGTGTTTGTATGTGCGCTCGTTTTCAAGCTGCACCGAAAGAATCTCATCACCAAGCGGTTAAGCGTATTCTGAGATATTTGGCTCACACCCCCACCTTAGATTTATGGTGTCCTAAGGGGGTACAGTTTGATCTTCTTGGATATTCAGACTCATATTATGCAGGTGACCGGGTTGATAGGAAATCTACGTCGGGGACATGCCATTTCCTTGGTAGATCATTGGTATGTTGGTCGTCAAGGAAGCAAAACTGTGTCTCTCTCTATGGATAAGGCCAAATATATTGTTGCTGGCTCGTGTTGCACTCAGTTATCATGGATGAAGCAGACTCTAAAGGATTATGGTATCAAGTAAAGAAGATTCCTCTATTGTGCGATGATGAAAGTGCGATCAAAATTGCACACAATCCAGTAACACTCTCGCACTAATCATATTGAGATCAAGCATCATTTTCTTCAAGCTCATGTCGCTCGAGGGAATATTGTTATCTATCATGTCAATACTAAGGAAAATTTCGTTGATATCTTCACCAAGACTCTTGATGAGAAAAGATTCTGTGCGTTATGGTGTGAGCTAAATATGCTAGATTCCAAAAACGTGCAGTAAGCTGGACTCGGCACCTGTACAATCACTTCCACATCTTAGAAGGAATGGGTGCCCAACACTCGAACAAGTTGAAAATTTCGACAAAGTGAAATTTGTTTTTGAGAGTGAATACATTAATGAAGAACTAGACTAACTGGATTCCATGATAATTGTGCGACACTCGGGGTCATACAGTTCTTATACGGTGGGTCACGCCACCACAATTTCCCTTTGTTCAGTTGCCTTTGGGTTGAAGTAATTTGTGTTAGTCTGAATGTATTTCACTCATAGCTTTTCTTTCCGGTGTTCGTGTTTCATTGTCTGAGTGAAATACCTAGGACCCTATTTCCCCTCTATTCTATCTCTTCCGGTCTATATTGTTCCGTTATGAATGCTAAAATTTCATCTGGTAACGATACTTTATCTGGTGTCCTTAACCATGTTAAAGGTTCGTTCCGAACTTACTTTGTTTTGGTGAAAGCCATGCAAAATTTGGGGTTTCCCGCCCAAGCCAGGACCACAATCTTTGATGACGGTTGCCGCGTGCTCTTCAACAACTGCCAGTTTACCTAGTCTGTTGAATCACAATAGTCCTTTGACTATGGTTGTCCTATCAGATTCACCGGATGCGGTTATTCCTCCTTGCATATAATACCGCATTGCCAACCTTCCCCAAATTCTCTTCACCTCTTTGCCACTGTCACTTTTCGAAGCCCTACCGCACTACTTGTAACGCCCTCAATGCGGCTATATCTCCCACGTGTCAAAGCACGACTTAGAGGCATAACCGCATTGAAAGCAATGTCGCAAGTGAGGTAATCTTCACACAACCCATGTAATATATAAGGGAAAAAGATACATAGTTGGCATACAATCGCCACTTCACACAATACATGAATAAAGCATTACATCATCCAAATACACTCAAGGTCCGACTACGGAACCAAAATAAAAGAAGACTACCCCAAAAGCTACACAGATCCCCGATCGTCCCGACTGGGCTCCACTACTGATCAACTAGAACGAAACAACACAAAGGACAAGATCTTCATCGATCTCCTCCTTGAGCTTGGTTGCATCATCTGCACGGTTCAACGGCACCTGCAAACTGGTTTTTGGAAGTAACTGTGAGCCACGGGGACTCAGCAATCTCACACCCTCGTGATCAAGACTATTTAAGCTTATGGGTAAGGTAAAGGTATGAGGTGGAGCTGTAGCAAGCAACTAGCATATATGGTGGCTAACATATTCGCAAAAGAGAGCGAGAAGAGAAGGCAAAATCACGGTCGATGAGCTATGATCAAGAAGTGATCCTAAAACAACCTACGTCAAGCATAACTCCAACACCGTGTTCACTTCCCGGACCCCGCCGAGAAGAGACCATCACGGTAACACACGCGGTTGGTGCATTTTAATCAAGGTCAACTTCAGGTTTTCTACAACCGGACATTAACATATTCCCATCTGCCCATAACCATAGGCACGGTTTTCGAAAGTTCAATACCCTACAGGGGTGTCCCAACTTAGCCCATCACAAGCTCTCACGGTCAACAAAGGATATTCCTTCTAGTGGGAAGACCCGATCAGACTCGGAATCCCGGTTACAAGACATCCTCAACAATGCTAAAACAAGTCCAGCAAGCCCACCTGATGCGCCGACATCCCAATAGGAGCTGCACATATCTCGTTCTCAGGGCAACACCGGATAAGCAATCCATACAACTAAAACCAGCCCTCGAGTTTCCCCGAGGTGGCGCTGCAAGGGGCTCTAGTTTGGACCAACACTTAGACAAGCACTGGCGCGGGGGGTTAAAATAAAGATGACCCTTGCGCTGGCCTAACCCAAGGGAAAAAAGGCTATGTGGCAAATGGTAAAACCAATGTTGGGCCCTGCTGGAGGAGTTTTATTCAAAGCGAACTGTCAAGGGGTTCCCATTATAACCCAACCGCGTAAGGAACGCAAAATCCGGGAACATAACACTGATATGACGGAAACTAGGGCCGCAAGAGTGGAACAAAACACCAGGCATAAGGCCGAGCCTTCCACTCTTTACCAAGTATATAGATGCATTAATTAGATAAGAGGTATTGTGATATCCCAACAAAATATCCATGTTCCAACATGGAACAAACTCCAATCTTCACCTGCAACTAACAACGCTATAAGAGGGGCTAAGCAAAGCGGTAACATAGCAAAACAACGGTTTTCCAGGGCAAGGTGGTTTAGAGGCTTGGTTCAACAATATGGGAGGCTTGATAGGCAAGTGGTAGGTATCGCAGCATAGGCATAGCAAAAGAGCGAGCAACTAGCAAGCAAAGATAGAAGTGATTTCGAGGGTATGGTCATCTTGCCTGAAATCCCGCAAGGAAGAAGAACGAGTCCATGAAGAAGACAAACAGATGTAGTCAAACGGGTCCTCACAATCACGATGTTACCGGAACCAACCCTAAGAAGCAACACCGGAAAGAAGCACACAACATAGTAAACAACCAACACATGAACATGGTATGATATGCGGGATGTGGTATGCGATGCATATGCATGATTTGGGAAGGAATGATTGGACCTGGCCTCAACATGGAAATCCAAGAGTGCCACTGGAAAGGTGAGGTGATTTTGGTTGAAATCGATATAAAGATCACCGGAATCGGATGCACGGTTTGGAAATGGCAAGCAAAACAAATATGGCACCGGTCTGCGATAATCAGCAAGTAGCCATCTAAGTGCAACAAGATAATTATGCTACAGCACTCAAACATGGCAACAAACTACATGGCAGGGATCCACTCATGATGCTTGACAAAATATGAACACTGAGCAACGGATAATTCATCCACTAACAGGTTCAAAAAAGCATGGCAAAAGTGCAAATGATAATAGGTTTCAGTCTTAGTGAAATTAACACAAGTCTGGAATTTATCATCAAGAAGCACACTTTGGAGCATTAAAACTATATGCTACAGGAACTTAACATGGCAAAGCAAGGTATTGCATGACTCTACTCAAAGCACTTAACAAAAGTCCCTTAGTGACCTTGAGCCAAAAGGGATCATAAAATACAATTGCAAGCAGATCTCAGACTTAGTGAAAAACTGGAGCATGTAAAACAGTTAACGAGTAGGCATGTTTACGAGCTCGATACACTCACTACAGAGCATGGCATCACAAACTAAGCATACACCCATCAAGAATACATGGCATAGGAGCTAGAAATGGCAAGAACAACAACATAGCATGCACGGATCAATAGCAACATCCTCGGCAAAATCGCTAATCATGTCAACAATCTGCCAGGATTCACGAAATAGCAAAAGTAGAGCTCGATTGACTCAAGCTAGGATCCTCCATAAATGCAAAAAAAGACATATATGGATAGAGCACCACAATGTTAACAAAACATCCTTACTGATCATCCCCAAAAGAGGCACGGATCACTAAGAAACAACATGAACATATGGCATAACGACAAAATCAGGACAAGGACTTAGTGAAATTCTAAGTCCCTGAAATCAGCGTTACCGATTACGCTACTTTGCAAGCTTGTGTTAGTCACCACAAATATCACAAAAATACATGGTAAGCACCACTGTAAAGAGGGCATGACATATAACAAAACACATGTAGATCTCAGGATCATAACATGCACACATTAATCATGGCAAAAATGACAAAATGTCATTTGCTGAAACAGATCTGACAAATTACTCACATAGCCCTCTTCCAACAGCATTTCGGGCATCAAGATGAGCTCAAATGGAAATGACGCAATGAGAGGAAATGATGTACTCGTTGAGACAAACATTTTGATATGCTACACGCGCGAATCGGAGCCACGAATGATGAGTTATGACATGATGAAAAATGCAAAATAGTACTGGGACTTAGTGAAGAACTCAGGAAAAAGAGTGAGCGCTGGATAGCTACGGTGCGCCATGGGCGAAGGATAACAGGCAGCTCACCATGGGCCTTGGGCCGATAGACGTGGCAGCGGTGCGGTAGTCCGGATCTGCACGGCGGCCCACAGACGCGGGAGGAGGCCCAGGGGCCAGGCGTCGTCCTCCTCGCGCGATCCTCACAGGCAGGAAGCCATGGCGGCGGCGCAGGAGACAGAGGACGCCGACGGCAGCAAGGATGGCCTCTCCGGCGACGAGGGCGCGCGCGGAGGCCGGGAATGGATGCGGTGGAGGATGCAGAGGGCGGATCCGGGCACGGATGGCTACGCGGACAGGCGACAAGGAGAAGGCGGCGAGGGAGGTTGAAGAAGTTCGCCGGTGAGGGCGTCTGAGCCGGGCGGTGAGGACGCCGGCGCTCGGGCGTGAGCGGGCTTGCAGGCGCCACGGGCAGGGCGTGAGTCGGCGATGCGAAACAGGGCCCTGGTGTGGCGGCGCGGATGTCGAAGCAGAGCGGCGGCGAACTCCGGCCGACGAGGTGCGCAGCCTCTGGCGAGGTCTGGCACGGCAGCGGACGAGGGCGCTCGGAGACAGCGGTTGCGGGCGAGGCGCGGTTGGATCCGGGCGCGGCGCGGACCGGAGCGGGCTGGAGATGGGCCTGGCGGGCTCGCGCGGCGATGTGGGCGCCCCTGATGATGTGGCGGCACGGGACTGGTTGCATGCGGCGGCAGCGATGACGTGGCAGCTTGTGATTGGTTGGAACGACATGGCGGTGGGAGTGGACGTGTCCGGCGACTGGATGGACATGTCCGGCGGCGCGAGAGGAGCGGGGCTAGGGTTTGGACTGCGAGATTTTTTGGAGGGAGCCACCTATTTATAGGTAGAGGGAGCTAGGAGAGTCCAAATATGGTGCAGTGTTCGGACACGCGATTGTGATCGAACGACCGAGATGATGGAGAGGGTTTAGGTGGGTTTTGGGCCAAATTGGAAGGGTGTTGGGCTGCAACACACACGAGGACTTTTCGGTCCCTCGGTTAACCGTTGGAGTATCAAACGAAGTCCAAATGGCACGAAACTTGACAGGCGGTCTACCGGTAGTAAACCAAGGCCGCGTGGCAAGTCTCGGTACAATCCGGAAATGTTTAACACCCACACATGAAAAGAGGTAGAACGGGACACCGGGTGACATAGGAGCGTCGGATTGCAAAACGGACAACAGGGAAAATGCTCGGATACATGAGACGAACATGTATGCAAATGAAATGCACATGATGACATGATATGCAATGCATGACACGCAAGAAATGACAAAGCAACAACAGCGAATAACTGGAAGACACCTGGCACATCGGTCTCGGGGCGTTACAACACTCCACCACTACGAGAGGATCTCGTCCCGAGATCTAGAATGGCACCGGAGGTAAAACGGAAGAGAAAGAGAAGAGGTAAGACTAAGTTGCTCCTTTGACAAACAAGTGAAACCAAAGAATCTTGCAAATGTTAAGCCATTTCGAGAAAAGAATACAACAGATATGACGAAGTTGAAAAACACTCCATTAGAAAAGAGGAACAATAAAGAACAACTTCGGGCAGCACTCTGATTGAAAAGAAAGGAATTGAGTGAGAACTTGATAAGGTGATAGAAATTGAAAAGAGGGCACGATTCTCCGGTTAAATGCACAATCATGAAAAGAACATGATCTTTGACAAACGAGATGATGGGTTGAGAAGAGCAACATCATAATGCCTCCGGAACGAAAGAATAGAATATAGATAATTGAAATAAAAGAATGGAGAAGAAAATGCCAACCTCTGTCACAAAAGAGTTTGAGAAGGCATCCTTATGAGAAGGGTCGAACGGAGTTGTTGGAACACCAACAACGAAAAAGAGTAAGCTTAATATGGTCTTATGGAATACATCTCAAATTATGAGGTGGCAACCAGCCATTCACGGGAAAAAGAATTGGATTGGTATGACCAAGGCGACGAGAAACTATCTCACCGGTAGGATAAAAGAAGAACTTGGGTCATTTATAAACACCATAGATAGCCACAATCCATAGGGATGGCTTTAGGTGAAATATAACCCAATATAACTCCAATGAAGAGAATGATGGATTTAAAGTACCCCATTCTCGATAACTTGTGAAACATGAAACATGAACTCAAATTATCAAGAATGACATAATACCATCTCCAATAATATGGTAGAAAGAATTGCACTCCGGATAGCAAAGATGAAGAAAACTTGAGCTCCTCTGAAAAGAATCTTGATGAACACTTCGAGAAGGAATTAAATCATTGGTGAACCACCAAGTAGAACCTTCATGAAGAACTCCGGTAATAAAAGGATGATCAAAACGGAAAGAGAAGTTGAAAACACAAGTGAAGCCTTGCGAAGATTTAGATGAATCTCTGTGGTGATATAATTGAAATAACTTGGAGCTCCAAAAAAGAAAGATGAACAAAAGAAATCAAGAATTTTGATAAACCTCCAGAATAAGGAATTAAATCACTTGGATGAAACAAGAATAAGAATTATATTATGCTTATCCTTCACCAATTAAATTGATGACAAACAACGGATTGCATACGTCTTATTCTCGTATAAAGGATTTAGATAGATATAGCGCAAACTTAATGGACCACCGGTAGGATTGACACAACGAATGAATTGATATGATAACAGCGGAAGAGAATCATGGAAGAACCACTGTAAGAATTGAACAACGAATGATGTAAAAGGATGAATCACCGGTAAGAATGTGAAGAATGAACAAAGATACTTGGGGAAATTTAGATACAAGAAAAACAAAGGCAACTTGGAGACGGATGAAACAAACAACGTTGAGAAGAACTGATACTTGATCTTGCAGATGTTGAAATGATCGGAACCACTTGAAGAGAAAAACACGCTGGTTGAAAAGGATTGACAAAACAATCTCGATGATCAAGAATGATTAGTATTCGCATAGAAATATGAGAACACTACTTGGGAAAGGTATGGAATCAACATTTGACTCTGAAGCAACTCGAATACCACAACTGAAAACAAAACAAGGATTGGCTTGCAGAATAAGCCGGAACAAACATATGATAGAGATTTCGTCCGAAGTTTTTGTGGTGGGGCCTACACGGGCTCGATCGTACATCACCATCATGTACAAGGCAGTGCACATGACATACGAAGCGTCCCCAAGTCGGCATAGCCAAGTACTCTTTAAGACACAACAAGACCACTGTAAAACCAACCGTGGATAGGCGGACCACTAGACGTCGAACCCCAATTTCATATCATACATCTGTCGGAAAGATATCCTAAGAGCTACTTGAATTCACACTTATAAACTCCTGAAATTTTCCGGTTATGCAATCAGGTGTTGGGGATACAGGGGAAGCATAATATCTCACCCAAAACTAACAAATCTTACATCCAGCTGTATCCATCCTCAACACATAACCAAGAAACCTTCGGAAATCGTATACCTCAACCTTCGAAAAGCATCCGTTATAAGAGTGATGGCAATACTCCCGAACTCCCGCCCCAGTACTGGGTGGCGTCGAGGTTATCTCACCAACAACTGCATAAAAGAGATTTTCGATGTCGGCGAACTCAGGTATTCCAGAATTGCAACTATAAAATTGTGACGACAACACCTCAGAGCTCAACTCCCCGGGACACTGCCACAACCCCTAAATGTCAGGAGGCACCAAGAACAATGTTATCGTCACAAAACCATCGGAACGATTCCAAGATACCCGTGTGATCCTAAATTTTTTTAGTGAAATTTGAGAAGAGAAGAGTCAAAACTCTACATCAGGATGCCTCACCATAGTGATGAAGGGACTGAGGAGTAAAATAATCCTACTCTCCAATATATATAATCCTAAATGACTCAAAACATTTTTCTAGACTCAACAACGCCAGCGATTCGATCAAGCAGGGGGCTCCTAAAGTCGGAGAAGGCTCTGATACCAACTTGTAACGCCTTCGATGCGGCTATATCTCCCACATGTCGAAGCACCACTTAGAGGCATAACCGCATTGAAAGCAATGTCGCAAGTGAGGTAATCTTCACACAACCCATGTAATATATAAGGGAAAAAGATACATAGTTGGCTTACAATCGCCACTTCACACAATACATGAATAAAGCATTACATCATCCAAATACACTCAAGGTCCGACTACGAAACCAAAATAAAAGAAGACTACCCCAAAAGCTAAGCAGATCCCCGATTGTCCCGACTGGGCTCCACTACTGATCAACTAGAACGAAATAACACAAAGGACAAGATCTTCATCGAGCTCGTCCTTGAGCTTGGTTGCATCATCTGCACGGTTCAACGGCACATGCAAACTGGTTTTTGGAAGTAACTGTGAGCCACGGGGACTCAGCAATCTCACACCCTCGCGATCAAGACTATTTAAGCTTATGGGTAAGGTAAAGGTATGAGGTGGAGCTGCAGCAAGCGACTAGCATATGTGGTGGCTAACCTATTCGCAAAAGAGAGTGAGAAGAGAAGGAAAAAGCACGGTCGATGAGCTATGATCAAGAAGTGATCCTAAAACAACCTACGTCAAGCATAACTCCAACACCATGTTCACTTCCCGGACCCCGCCGAGAAGAGACCATCACGGTAACACACGCGGTTGGTGCATTTTAATTAAGGTCAACTTTAGGTTTTCTACAACCGGACATTAACAAATTCCCATCTACCCATAACCGCGGGAACGGCTTTCGAAAGTTCAATACCCTACAGGGGTGTCCCAACTTAGCCCATCACAAGCTCTCACGGTCAATGAAGGATCTTCCTTCTAGCGGGAAGACCCAATCAGACTCGGAATCCCGGTTACAAGACATCCTCGACAATGGTAAAACAAGTCCAGCAAGACCACCCGATGCACCGACATCCCGATAGGGGCTGCACATATCTCGTTCTCAGGGCAACACCGGATAAGCAATCCGTACAACTAAAACCAGCCCTCGAGTTTCCCCGAGGTGGCGCTGCAAGGGGCTCTAGTTTGGACCAACACTTAGACAAGCATTGGCCCGGGGGGTTAAAATGAACATGACCCTTGGGCTGGCCTAACCCAAGGGAAAAGAAGGCTAGGTGGCAAATGGTAAAACCAATGTTGGGCCTTGCTGGCGGAGTTCTATTCAAAGCGAACTGTCAAGGGGTTCCCATTATAACCCAACCGCGTAAGGAACGCAAAATCCGGGAACATAACACCGATATGACGGAAACTAGGGCGGCAAGAGTGGAACAAAACACCAGGCATAAGGCCGAGCCTTCCACCCTTTACCAAGTATATAGATGCATTAATTAGATAAGAGGTATTGTGATATCCCAACAAAATATCCATGTTCCAACATGGAACAAACTCCAATCTTCACCTGCAACTAACAACGCTATAAGAGGGGCTAAGCAAAGCAGTAACATAGCCAAACAACGGTTTGCTAGGACAAGGTGGGTTAGAGGCTTGGTTCAACAATATGGGAGGCATGATAGGCAAGTGGTAGGTATCGCAACATAGGCATAGCAAAAGAACGAGCAACTAGCAAGCAAAGATAGAAGTGATTTCGAGGGTATGGTCATCTTGCCTGAAATCTTGCAAGGAAGAAGAACGAGTCCATGAAGAAGACAAACGGACGTAGTCGAATGGGTCCTCACAATCACGACGTTACCGGAACCAACCCGGAGAAGCAACACCGGAAAGAAGCACACAACATAGTAAACAACCAACACATGAACATGGTATGATATGCGGGATGCGGTATGCGATGCATATGCATGATTTGGAAATGAATGATTGGACCTAGCCTCAACTTGGAAATCCAAGAGTGCCACTGGAAAGGTGAGGTGATTTCGGTTGAAATCGATATAAAGATCACCGGAATCGGATGCATGGTTTGGAAATGGCAAGCAAAACAAATATGGCACCGGTCTGCGATAATCAGCAAGTAGCCATCTAAATGCAACAAGATAAGTATGCTACAGCACTCAAACATGGCAACAAAATACATGGCAGGGATCCACTCATGATGCTTGAAAACGGATGAACACTGAGCTATGGCTAATTCGTCCATTAACAGGTTCAAACAAGCACGGCAAAAGTGCAAATGATAACAGGTTTCACTCTTGGTGAAATTAACACGTCTGGAATTTATCATCAGGATGCACATTTTGGAGCATTAAAACTATATGCTACAGGAACTTAACATGGCAAAGCAAGGTATGGCATGAAGCTACCAAAAGCACTTAATAAAAGTCCCTTAGTGACCTTGAGCCAAAAGGGATCATAAAATACAATTGCAAGCATGTGAACTTGGCAAAAACATAAACAGATCTCAGACTTAGTGAAAAACTGGAGCATGTAAAACAATTAACGAGTAGGCATGTTTACGAGCTCGATGCACTCACTAAAGAGCATGGCATGACAAACTAACCATACACCCATCAATAATACATGGCATAGGAGCTATAAATGTCAAGAACAACAACATAGCATGCACGGATCAATAGCAACATCCTCGGCAAAATCGCTAATCATGTCAACAATCTGCCAGGATTCACGAAATAGCAAAAGTAGAGCTCGATCGACTCAAGCTAGGATGCTCCATAAATGCAAACAAAGCCATGGATGGATAGAGCACCACAATGTTAACAAAACATCTTTATTGATCATCCTCAAAAGAGGCACGGATCACTAAGAAACAACATGAACATATGGCATAACGACAAAATCAGGACAAGGACTTAGAGAAATTCTAAGTCCCTGAAATCAGCGTTACCGATTACGCTACTTTGCAAGCTTGTGCTAGTCACCACAAATATCAGAAAAATACATGGTAAGCACCACTGTAAATAGGGCATGGCATATAACAAAACACATGTAGAGCTCAGGATCATAGCATGCACACATTAATCATGGCAAAAATGACAAAATGTCATTTGCTGAAACAGATCTGACAAATTACTCACATAGCCCTCTTCCAACAGCATTTCGGGCATCAGGATGAGCTCAAATGAAAATGACGCAATGAGAGGAAATGATGTACTCGTTGAGGCGAACATTTTGATATGCTACACGCGTGAATCGGAGCCATGGATGATGAGTTATGACATGATGAAAAATGCAAAATAATACTGGGACTTAGTGAAAAAGTCAGGAAAAAGAGTGAGCGTTGGATAGCTACAGTGCGCCATGGGCGAAGGATAACATGCGGCTCACCATGGGCCTTGGGCCGGTAGACGTGCCAGCGGTGCGGTAGGCCGGATCTGGCACGGCGGCCCACAGCGCGGGAGGAGGCCCAGGGGCAAGGCATCGTCCTCCTCGCGCGATCCTCACAGGCAGGGAGCCATGGCGGCGGCGTAGGAGACAGAGGACGCTGGCGGCAGCAAGGATGGCCTCTCCGGCGATGAGGGCGCGCGCGGAGGCCGGGAATGGATGCGGTGGAGGATGCAGAGGGCGGATCCGGGCGCGGATGGCTACTCGGATAGGCGACGAGGAGAAGGCCGGCGAGGAAGGTCGCAGAGGTTCGCCGACGAGGGCGTTTGAGCTGGGCGGTGAGGACGCCGACGCTCGGGCGCGAGCGGGCTTGCAGGCATCACGGGCAGGGCGTGAGTCGGTGATGCGGAATAGGGCCCTGGCATGGCGGCGCGGATGTCGAAGCGGAGCGGCGGCGAACTCCGGCCAACGAGGTGCATGGCCTCCGGCGAGGTCCGGCACGGCGGCGGACGAGGGTGCTCGGAGACGGCGGTTGCGGGCGAGGCGCGGTTGGATCCGGGCCCGGCGCGGACTGGAGCGGGCTGGAGATGGGCCTGGCAGGCCCGCGCGGCGATGTGGGCGCCCCTGATGATGTGGCGGCACGGGACTGGTTGCACGCGGCGGTGGCGATGATGTGGCGGCTTGTGATTGGTTGGAACGACGTGGCGGCGGGAGTGGACGTGTCCGGGGACTGGATGGACATGTCCGGCGGCGCGAGAGGAGCGGGGCTAGGGTTTGGACTGCGAGATTTTTCGGAGGGAGCCACCTATTTATAGGTAGAGGGAGCTAGGAGAGTCCAAATGAGGTGCGGTTTTCGGCCACGCGATCGTGATCGAACGACCGAGATGATGGAGAGGGTTTAGGTGGGTTTTGGGCCAAATTGGAAGGGTTTTGGGCTGCAACACACACGAGGCCTTTTCGGTCCCTCGATTAACCTTGGAGTATCAAACGAAGTCCAAATGGCACGAAACTTGACAGGCGGTCTACCGGTAGTAAACCAAGGCCGCGTGGTAAGTCTCGGTCCAATCCGGAAATGTTTAACACCCACACACGAAAAGAGGTAGAACGGGACACCGGTGACATAGGAGCGCTGGATTGCAAAACGGACAACGGGGAAAATGCTCGGATACATGAGATGAACTTGTATGCAAATGAAATGCACATGATGACATGATATGCAATGCATGACACGCAAGCAATGACAAAGCAACAACAACAAATAACTGGAAGACACCTGGCACATTGGTCTCGGGGCGTTACACTGCTCCACCTTGAGCTCGACTACGTCGATCATCTTCGCCGCTTTGCTACTGGAAAGAGGTCACCGAAGTCATTCCTCGCCGTCATGAATCATCTTCCTCCCCGTGCCGCCGTAGTTGCTGCACATCACCGAGTTAGGGTATGTGTAGTGCGAACTCGTTCTTCCTTTCATCTGGTTCGAGTTCGTTCGCGGTATAAATAACCTGTATTTACCGCATTTCTCAGATCTGTACTAATAGGTAACTTGTGCGGATGTGGTTTGTAGAAGTCTCTTGCATCCGAAATTTTTAAGATCTTGGGTTTGTGTTATGTCTCGTACGAACAGAATGCTTAGCACATCAAATAGTATATTCTTTGAACCTACTAGTTCATTCTACACATTTCATACAGCCGAGACATATCTCAAAGTCTGCATCTAATTCTTGTTCAAAACGTTTTCTTTCTAAAAAACTTCACAGTGAGAATTCGTAACCCTGTCCCCTTTTACCCTCGCATCTAACCTTATTCATAGGTAAATGCAGTCAGTTGAGGATTTGGCTCGACCAGTGAGCCAGGCTCAGAGAGAAGAGGTTGTTCTGGGCACAACTGATGAATCCAAAGCTCCAAATGCCAAGGGCCCAATGGTAGGCCCATCAACCAGCATGTGAAAAAGAATCGAGGAAAATGCCGACGATCAAGAAGAGAATGCTTCGAAGAAGAAGAGGGGTGGCAGACAAGCATATACCAACACATCTAAACATATCTCCCATGATCGATATAATACTGTTCCAGGAGAAACAAAGCAGCAGAGAGATAAGCTTCTGTAATGGATTCGACGTCACTAGGTGCGCAAATGGTTCAATTATGAATTTGCTCATCCTCGGTTTTCTCAAAACTTTGCATTTCATCCACCATGGGGTGACTGCCGAGGAATTTCTCTCATAAGAACAAATGATCCGCAGGAGAGACTGCCGCCTCCACTAAATGCTCATGAGTCTTCCATTCACACGCCCGAATCTTATCCCTCTGAGCTAGCTAAGCGTCAGCGAAATGCCATCAAGCGAGCTAAGAAGGTTGAAAAGCAAAAGGCTCATGAAGAAGAAACCCGTCACCTTCTCAAAGATGATGCGGAGAAGAAAAAGACCGAAGGAAAACACATCAAATGCACTTCAACCGATTTTGTCTCGCACTTCCAATTCCCTCGCTTTGAGGATGGTGACACTAAAATTCAGGTGCACAAGACTAGTGTCATATCAGATGAAACTTTTGGTGCACTATATGGATCCAGAAAAGATTTGTGACTACACTGGTCCTCCCTGTCCTGAGCATTTAACATTCGAGAATCAGACGCTTTTTCATATGGTCTCATACACAATTTTCCCTTTGGCCGGGATGAATTCAGATAAGTCCATCTCAGATGTTGTTCGCAATGCTATCTATGCAATCTTTGAGTGGTATATCTTCAATGTTGAGGACATGTTTTTGCGTATTTTGCTCAATATCCTTTCTATGTCGAAGTCTTTGTGCCATGGATTCAGAAAATTATTGATCCTGATATGCGCACAGTGTATCTGGCGAAGGAAAGTCATAAAAGCTTCACACCTCCTGTTCAAGATACCTTGCAAATCATGGAAGATATTTGTTTGGGCAAATCGCCCGCGTCAAGCCCTCACAAGTATCACAAGAAATTTGACGGGCCACATATCCCTCAGCACGGCCGAAAGATTACGCTTCAACCTCCATCGCAACTCGAAGTTATTTTGCGTACACAACAACTTTTGTTGCAGCACATCACTGAGGATCAACGTGAAAATGAACACCTCACTTCGAGCTAAATTCTATCAACAATCGTACTAGAATCATGCATCTGATTGCGGATGAAAACAAGAAGAGGCTCCAGAAATTGCTTCGCAAGTTCTTTACCGAGAAACAACTCCTGAATGTCAATCTCCAAGAGCTCTATGATTATATTGAAAAAGGTTTCACTATTGATGATTTTCAAGATTGGAGTATCCCTCCTCTTCCTGGTTGTGAGCCAACCACTGATCTTCTTCATCTTAAGCTGCGCAAATTTCTTGTAGAATCTGAAGCCACCTCACCAACTGAGAAACCTACCGAAGGCATTGTGCTATCCCATGTTGCTCATGTGGCTGCCCTAGATATGCCCTCGTCCTCTTCGCCCCAAGTTATTATCCCTAAAGGAAAATCCGCTGGTGCTGAAGAGGAAGCTAATCCAGTCACTTCCGAAGATGAAGTCACTGAGTGAATCAAGTTCCGCGCTTTTGCACTCATGTTATTCATCACCTTTTTGACACTAGTTGACAGAAAGGGGGAGAATTACATCGAGTCTTGATAGATTAACTTTTTGTGCTTCTTTGGTTTGGTTTCGTGCAAGTTTCAGACTTCCGGCTTAAGCTTATCTACTATATGTTGTAAAACTTCTATGCTCTAATGTTAATAACCCTTCCTAATGCACCATTTCTCTTGAAGCATTTCTTTTGCAGGTGGAATTATTATCGTAAGTTATGAATGATTGCACTACAATCTTGATTGATTATATGTCATCAGTGCTAATCATTGCCTCCGATGATTGAAATTTCCTCTGTATACTTCAATACTTCTGGAGAATTAAAATCATATCTTTTTCCCTGCATACAACCAGGGGGATTCTATTTCATCATTGAGCAAAGTAACACTTATTCACTCTTGTTTCAATTACCTATCACTTATCTATCTTCACTTGATGATTATATGTTTTTTCAACAATCGTCCAAAAAGGGGGAGATTGTTGGTGCAATAATTTGCGTCCTTATGTTTTGGAGTTTGTTGACATAAAAAGTAAGGGACTGATATGTTTGCTAGTGCACATAGAGTAACAGTTCCTTGAAGTCAAGAGGAGTTTGATTCAAACGTTGGAGATAATACTCTACGTAGAAGTGAGGGTTGTCACCGAAGATTATGATAACAATAGTGAACCCTCAAAAAGTGCTGACACGAAGCAATTGGTTCAGTGCTTGTCCAAAGGAAGTGAATATGACCGAGAAGATTGAAGATGTAGCATTTAATTCGTTGTTTCTCTTCTCGTTATTGAGTCATAGGACCGCCGTACTACTAAGAGGGGTGTAGCATTCGGAGCTTTGATCCTCTGATGCTAAACCAAAATCCTATGAAAGTTGTGAGAGAAATCTCGTTGTGTTCCGAGCAAATACTTGCCAACAAGAGACTGTGATCTTCTTCGCTGTGATAGATTTGTCTCTGACTGAGGAGTTAGCATTACTTCATCCTCAAGTAATGTTACCATTGCTCTTGAAATCCAACCATTGTGAACGTGTCGGTTGGCCATTGGCTAGACCACGTGTCCAAAATGTTCACTTCCCTCGAGGGAAGGTTGCATCTATAAATAGCCACCCCGCACCGACGTTGTCCAGCGGCTGCTCCATTTGCTTGTGAGATGACTGTTGAGCAACCCCCTCACCTGAGTGATTTTAGTTTGAAATCCACCGAGAGAAAATCCTAGTCCCGAAAAGTTAGATAGTGGTTCGGCATCACTTGAATCTAAGTCCGGTATGCTCCGCCTATTACTCTTCAGAGCTGCAGACCCTCCAGACGGTTACGTGTCAATATCTTCAAAGACCAAGAGTAATTGTGCTTCTCAAAGAAGAAGTCTATAAAGGTTCGGAGATCGCTTCAAGAATCGACCATGAGTGATCGGCATTGGTTGACGAACAAAATGTCAAGGAGAATAGGGTGAAGAGAGTTTATCTTCTGTGTTAAATCAAAACCCCTCCAACCAAACATAGTCCTTGTGCTGAAGGGTGAACTGGTCTACCAAATTCCTTGTCGCCATCGAGCATCACTAGTTTCCTCTACTATTCCTCTCTGCATTCGAACTGTTTCAGTCATGTGATTTGTCTCAATGCATGCTTTTTGTTTCCATTCATTAGTTTACATTCGCTCACTGTACACTGTTAAAGTCGCTCCACTGTTGGGTTACGAGAGTTTTGATATTTTCGTAGAAATTTTAAATCTCCCATTCACCCCCTCTGGTACACATACTTCATTCCTACAGGTAAACTACTCACGCATCATCAGAGGGGCAACAAGGATGATTAAGAACCCCTCCTTGATTGTTGCCCCCTCCACCAGAGTGCCGAAAAAGGCCTCTAGATTGGATCTCGTGGTTCTAGAACTTGTTGTGGCTGGAAAAGTGTGTTGTCGACCCCCTAGGGTCTTTTGGGTTTTAGAGTATTTATTGAGGTGGAGGTAGGTTCAGAAGGTTCCTATGGGCTCCACTACCAACCAGGGCGCGCCCTGGTGCCTAGTGGGCCCCACGGCCTCCTCTCATGTGCTCCTTTGGCTCCCAGGGTGTCTTCTGGCCAGAAAAACATCTCTAAAAAGTTTCGTGGCATTTGGACTTTGTTTGGTATTGATATTCTGCGAAGTAACAAAGAAGCAAAAAGTAACAATTGGCACTGGGCACTATGTCAATAGGTTAGTCCCAAAAATGTGTAAAGTTGCTAGTAAATGAATATAAAACATCCAAGATTGATACTTTAATAGCATAGAACAATAAAAAAATATAGATACGTTGGAGACGTATAACAAAGCACCTCTGAAGTTCAAGAAGCGACTAAACATTGTAATTCATCATACAAAAGATCCAGTCATTTAACACTCAACATTAACTATCACTGGTACAATGACGTCCTAAACGAACGGTTTAAAACCCCTTTCTGCGATGTCATTTGGAACCGTCGCCAAGTGAGTGTGGGCAATAGGGGGGGTCCTTCCCACACTACCCAGAAAATCATCGGGGATAGGCCCTTGTGGGACCCAGGCTAGGGCCGTGTGCGATCGGGCGCGGCATGGAAACCCAATCATTTCCGTAGGTATGTACATCCCACACGGTGAATCCTAGAAATCATTTCGGTAGGTATGTACATCCCACACGGTGAATCACTTAAATCATTTCTGTAGGTATGTACATCACACACGGTGAATACCGGAAATCATTTCCGCAGGTATGTACATCCCGCACGGTGAATCCCAGAAAATCATTTCCGTAGGTATGTACATCCCACACAGTTCTCTGTGTGGAAAAGTTTGTGCAAGGTGACCTAACGAAAACAGTTCGCTGCCGAAAGCCGTGTGTGATTGTTAGTTGATCGAACACGCCTACTTTCTAGAAACCGTGCGGGTTGTTTGAGTTCATCGTCCACGGTGCTGTCTGAGTAACTGTTTGCAGTAGAAAACCCCAATAAGGAGGGTAATTAGCCTATTATTGATAATCCATGTACTAATCAAACTGATATTTCTTATAAAACACGCCAGATGTTTCATATCCGTATAAAAGCAACTAGGATTTCATAATCAAATTACATCAGCTAGCTTCGGCACTCAGTTACACCATTACACAACAGCACCAAGTTTCACATGCAGCATCAAAAACCTTTGGAAAGTAGCATCATACACGGTAAATAGACAGATGAATCTCATCTGGGAAACTGCAGAAGCGGAAGACAAATATTGAGCCTTTAGTGATGTTGAATGTCCTTGCAACTTTAGGCCAGTGGCTATGGATAATTGCCCGCCCAACCTTCGTCCTCTTCAGCAAGACTTCAATATTGTACCATGGGTGTTGAATGAATACCTTCCTCGCCTCTTGACCATGCAGGTGGTGTGAGAGGTAATCATCGGTGAACTACTTTGAAAAGTACTAAAAACAAAGCTATGCATAAATCGTTGTGGTAAATTTTGAAATGGCGCAAGGGGTAAAACAAGGTAAAAGAATTGGTACCATCCTATAGTTGACTGATGTCTTCTTCATTGTGCAAACAAAGATCTTTCTGTTATTCATCGCAAGTTTCTTCATCCTAACAATCTTTCTGAGTTTCTTGACTTGACTAATATTCATGGACATCTCATTTCCCCATATGCAAAATGGGTCGAAAAGTGGGTCTATGCCTCTGACAGAAGGACCTACATGTGCAGGACTAAATGGTAAGAAACCTAAATATTAGAATGATTCCTGCAACTGCACAATAATGTGCTATTAGCCAAAGGACCCTGCTTGAACAAACCTCGATGGTAAACCATAGTGTCTCCCATTGTTTCCCTGTAACACACATAAGGAAGATCTTGATCAAGTTAACTGAGAGTTGCCATACTATCAGTAGAATATGTATTGAGTACAGCCAAATTCAATTGGTGTCACATGCATAACAATACAAAATTGTACCCACAGCAAATGAAAATCAAATTGCAGAACTGAACCAAACAGTTAAATGGACAACAAACCAAATGAACCAAAATAGTTAACTAAGCACGACATTGCAGAATAGAAACATGCTTGAGAACAGTACTACGAAATGTAGCAATTGTTGGACTAAAGTGCTTACTGAACATTACATTTCAGAGCACAAAATTGTT
The DNA here is from genome assembly GCF_056163025.1 of Triticum urartu. Classification (NCBI taxonomy): domain Eukaryota; kingdom Viridiplantae; phylum Streptophyta; class Magnoliopsida; order Poales; family Poaceae; genus Triticum; species Triticum urartu. The sequence goes on from NC_141876.1 coordinate 303,679,992, forward strand.
AACTGAACATTAGATTGCATATTAGCATTACAGAGGAAAAATTACTAGAAGGCACTGGTGGTGGCCTTGAGAGAACATCACGAACTGTATTTTAAAGTAGACAACCGCGCGGCGGTGTCGACGTTGGCCTCGAAGACGAGGTGCTCCTCCAAGATCTGGCAGTCGACATGCATGTCAGCCATAGCTACCTTGTTCGCGCATGCGGCCACATGCTACTCAGCTCCACGTTATACTGCGTGTAAAATGGCTGTGGGCGGTGCTTAATTGGAGGAGGGGGGCAATGATTTCGGTGGAAGGTGTCGCTCCGTCAGTCGGGGCCTGTGGGACGTGAAAGGAGGAGGATGGTGTGGGTGGGGTGTGGATTACCTGACCATATCGATGAGGCTGCGCAGCAAGAAGAAGGGTCGGCGACATGGAGGCCGCGCGGCAAAAAGAAGGGTCGCCGGCGAGGAGGCAGTGCTGCAAGAAGAATGGTCGCCGGCGAGGAGGCGGCGTTGGAAGAAGAAGGGTAGCCGGCGAGGAGGCGGCTGAGGGAGTCCTGGATTAGGGGGTCTCCGGACAGCCGGACTATATCCTTTGGCTGGACTGTTGGACTATGAAGATACAAGATTGAAGACTTCGTCTCGTGTCCAGATGGGACTCTACTTGGCGTGGAAGGCAAGCTAGGCAGTACGGATATGGATATCTCCTCCTTTGTAACCGACCTTGTGTAACCCTATCCCCCTCCGGTGTCTATATAAACCGGAGGGTTTTAGTCCATAGGACAACATACAATCATACCATAGGCTAGCTTCTAGGGTTTAGCCCCTCCAATCTCGTGGTAGATCAACTCTTGTAATACCCATATCATCAAGAATAAATCAAGCAGGACGTAGGGTTTTACCTCCATCAAGAGGGCCCGAACCTGGGTAAAACATTGTGTCCCCTGCCTCCTGTTACCATCTGCCTTTGACACACAGTTCGGGACCCCCTACCCGAGATCCGCCGGTTTTGACACCGATAGCAGCGCTGCGAGAAGAAGGGTCGCCGGCGAGGAGGCTGAGCTGCCAGTAAGCAGCAGTGAAGGTTTGAACATGGAAAGCAAGGAGGAATAGTGGAAATGTGGCTTATGGTAGGAGGGAGGGGCAGAGAGATAGATATTTCCATGGTGGCAAAAAAAATTCACTCGGTGCTGCGAGAAACCGGCGCGCAAGTGTGGTTCAAGCGGGGGCGATGGACTGTAGACGACGAAGCTTCCTGCGTAAGCCAGACAAGATGGTGCGCCAAGATATTTTATATCCCATCCCACACGATTTTTTCTAGTAAATTGTTTGTGGTATACCTGATTTTTTCATTATGTTATGAAAGACAAAATGGTGTTACAGAGGGAAAGGATGGTATTCAATTTGCTAGAACATTTACATATAGTGAACATGAAACTAGTACATGGGGTCGTGTTTAAATTTGGAATTATTCCAGGTTCGTTTGGCATTTTTATGCATTAATTGAGTTTCTAGGCATTTAATGTGCATAATTCAAATCTGAACTACAAGCACATGCTCCAATGCACCAAAGTTTGCTGAAAAATCACATGTGTGTCTTTGCGTGAAATTATAGGTCCCATGCAAGAAATGGGAATAAAATTCAAACATCTGTGGTCGTGGCTCGGCCAGAATGACTGAGAAACTTGGTTTTTTAATTCCTGTAAATCCAAAAAAGGCTGAAAATCATGAAACTTGGCATGGTGTCATGACATGGCACCAACATGCTGCAGCATTTTTTTGGCCGAATTGGGACAAGCTTTGGTGTAAGCTTCTTGCAATCGGAGCTTCCCTCAAGAAGGCTCCTGGTTCCGAGAGGGAACGTGTCACCTCCGTGTGCGAAACGACATACGTACACTACCTTCTCCTGCCTTAATTTTTTAACACACGCAGATTAGACCAAATAGAAGTATCGTGCTAAAATTTTGAATTATTCCGTGTTCGTTTGGCCTTTTTTATACATTAATTGAGTTTCTGCGCATTTAATGTGTATAATTCAAATTTGAACTACAAGCATGTGCTCCAGTGCACCAAAGTTGTTTGAAAAATCACATGTGTGTCCCTGGGTGAATTTCTAGGTCCCATGCAAGAGATTGAGTGAAATTCAAACATCTAGGGGTCATGGCTCGGCCAAAAAGATTAAGAAACTTCTTTTTTAATTCCTGTAATTCCAAAACATGCCTGAAAATCATGAAACTTGGCATGGTCTCATGACATGGCACGAACATGTTGCGGTAATTTTTTTGGCCAAATTGGGACAACCTTTGGTGTGGCCTTCTTGCAAACCAGAGCTTCCCTCAAGATGGCTCGTGGTTTCGAGAGGGAACGTGTCACCTCCGTGTGCAAAATGACATACTTACACTGCCTTCACCCGCCTTAATTTTTTTACACAGCCAGATTAGACCAAATACAAGTCCCGTGCTAAATTTTGGAATTATTCCGGGTTTGTTTGACCTTTTTATACATTAATTGAGTTTCTAGGCGTTTAATGTGCATAATTCAAATTTGAACTACAAGCACAGGCTCCAGTGCACCAAAGTTGTGTGAAAAATCACATGTGTGTCCTTGGGTGAATTTCAAGGTCCCATGCAAGAGATGGGACTGAAATTCAAACATCTGGGCGTCGTGACTCGGCTGGAAAGATTGACAAACTTGGTTTTTTAATTCCTGTAATTCCAAAACACGCCTGAAAATCATGAAACTTGGCATGGTGTCATGACATGGCACCAACATGCTGCGGTAATTTTTTTGGCCGAATTGGGACAAGCTTTGCTGTAAGCTTCTTGCAAACCAGAGCTTCCCTCAAGAAGGCTCGTGGTTCCGAGAGGGAACGAGTCACCTCCGTGTGCGAAACAACATACGTACACTACATTCTCCCGCCCTAATTTTTTTACACAGGCAGATTAGACCAAATATAAGTACCTTGCTAAATTTTGGAATTATTTCAGGTTCGTTTGGCCTTTTTTATGCATTAATTTAGTTTCTGGGCATTTAATGTGCATAATTCAGATTTGAACTACAAGCACAGGCTCCAGTGCACCAAAGTTGTGTGAAAAATCACATGTGTGTCCTTGGGTGAATTTCAAGGTCCCATGCAAGAGATGGGACTAAAATTCAAACATCTGGGCGTCGTGACTCGGCTGGAAAGATTGAGAAACTTGGTTTTTTAATTCCTGTAATTCCAAAACATGCCTAAAAATCATGAAACTTGGCATGGTGTCATGACATGCCACCAACATGCTGTGGTAATTTGTTTGGCCGAATTGGGACAAGCTTTGGTGTAAGCTTCTTGCAAACCGGAGCTTCCCTCGAGAAGGCTCGTGGTTCCGAGAGGGAACGAGTCACCTCCGTGTGCTAAATGACATACGTACACTGCCTTCTCCCGCCCTATAATTTTTTTACATAGCCGGATTAGACCAAATATAAGTACCATGCTAAAATTTGGAATTATTTCGGGTTCGTTTGGCCTTTTTTATACATTAATTTAGTTTCTGGGCATTTAATGTGCATAATTCAAATTTGAACTACAAGCACATGCTCCAGTGCACCAAAGTTGTTTGAAAAATCACATGTGCGTCCTTGGGTGAATTTCTAGGTCCCGTGCAAGGGGTTGGAGTGAAATTCAAACATCTGTGCGTCATGGCTCGGCCGGAAAGATTGAGAAACTTGGTTTTTTAATTCCTGTAATTCCAAAATACGCCTGAAAATCATGAAACTTGGCATGGTGTCATGACATGGCACCAACATGCTGTGGCAATTTTTCTGGCCAAATTGGGACAAGCTTTGGTGTAAGATTTTTGCAAACCGGAGCTTCCCTCAAGAAGGCTCGTGGTTTCGAGAGGGAACGTGTCACCTCCGTGTGCGAAATGACATACGTACACTGCCTTCTCCCACCTTAAAATTTTTACACAACCAGATTAGACCAAATAGAAGTACCATGCTAAATTTTGGAATTATTCCGGGTTCGTTTGGCCTTTTTATACATTAATTGAGTTTTTGGGCATTTAATGTGCATAATTCAAATTTGAACTACAAGCACATGCTCAAGTGCACCAAAGTTGTTTGAAAAATCACATGTGTGTCCCTGGGTGAATTTCTAGGTCCCATGCAAGAGATGGGAGTGAAATTCAAACATCTGGGCATCGTGTCTCGGCTGGAAAGATTGAGAAACTTGGTTTTTTAATTCCTGTAGTTCCAAAACACGCCTGAAAATCATGAAACTTGGCATGGTCTCATGACATGGCACCAACATGTTGTGGTAATTTTTCTGTCCAATTTGCGAAGGCGCACACATTAACAATCAACAAAGTCATTTTGGAACAAGTGTTGTCACGTTACAAATCGGAAACACAAGTATTATTGAAATCGTGGGCGTTCGACTTACCAATTACATGCGGCCACACGCCCCCCTTTTTTTGGCTAGGAGGTGCCGTGGGGGTAGCTATTTGAGTACGGGAGGCATGCGATCAGACCCTTGCGCGTGCTCATCGGGAGGAGAGCCATTTTGACCGCTACCCGCCGTGCACCTCCCTCCCAACGTCTCCATTAATGGCGCCCGAGCACCTGTTCTACGGCGTGGCTATATGTCTCACTGGACTGAGATTTAAGAGAGAAAAATGAAAATCTGAAAAGAAAGTTCCGCACGGATCTTGATGTAAGATCCGACGGACCTATATAGCATCGACTGCGACTTATAGCAAGCGGGATGAATATAAGTACGATGACATTGGATAATAACTGTCTTACATATTTATAAACATAATTAAAAAAAGCCACTTGCGGCAACGCCCAATATACACAAGGGCAAAAGAAGAAGGAAGCCACAGCAGGAACTAGTCTCCGCGGCGGGCGGCGATGAGCTCTTTCTTGTCCTCAAGATGCTGGTTGAGAGCATCCATGGATTCCTCCACCAGCCTTCTGCGCACGATGTGCAGCATGGCATTCTCGTCCATAAGTTTCACGACGATGACGCCGGTCCTCTTAAACAAGGCAGTGCTCTGCTCCTGCTACTCCACACTTCCGACGATCTTTGCCCTCAGCAGGTCGCGTTCGGCCCGGAGCTTCGCATTGCTCTCATTTAGTTGCTGGATGACGTCGGTAGACTATTCAAACGAGGCTTGCAGGTCATCCTGCAACCTCGCCACCTGGACATCTGATCCATCTACCTAAGGACGAGGGAACGCATGCACCTGTAAGAGTCCTCGCCTGCCCGCGAGGCAATTTCCCAGGCCGCCGTGATGCAGGAGGACATCTCTGCTGCATGCGCGGTGCGGCGGGACATCTCTTCTGCTTCCACGGCGCGGTCGGACCAGTCTGCCGTATCGACGGCGCGGCGGGTCCTCTGTGCTGCTTCGGCAGCGTGATGGTTCCTCTCTGCTGCTACGTCTGTGCGGCGGGACATGTTGGCTGCTTCCGCGGCGAGGCAGGACATCTCTCATGTTCCCGCTTGTAGGCTCGCCTCTCCCTGGTGGCAATCTCTCGAACCAGAACTCATGCTGGCCATGGCGGACGCAAGGGAACGATGATGAATGACTTGTCTTTTTTTACTTTTCGTGGATGAGGAGTTGAGGAGGAATGTGCAGTCATCTTGGAGTAGTAGTATTTATGACCACGTAGTAGTACGCTCCTAAGTGGGAAACCATTTAGGTTTTGATCGGTGTGAATAGGTTTGCAATTTGGAATGTGACGGGACGCATGCTCAAAATTTAATGACGGTTATAAGTGCGGCACTATTCCCGAAAGGCGTAACGTGGGCACGTACGCCTTCTCGGCCGCGTACGTGGCGTTTGCGCCATAGGGTGCACGGCAATAGGCAATGTCAGCACACGTCTTGTTCCAACAACCTTGCGCGCTTGTTATTACCATCGTGCACACTTCTTTTAATTAGAATGGGTGTGCTCGTCTAGCGCACACACGTTGATCTATCTAACCGTTTCAGTTTGTTATGGCTAATCGCAAACAATTCATCCATGTGAAGTGTACGCCATCAATCGCAGACACTTTGAGTTGGCTTACCCATTTCTGTTCTGTTTCCTAATCGCAAACAGTTAATCCTTCTGAAGCGTATGCCCTCAATCACACACACCTTGATCTGGCTGACCATTTCTTTTGTGTTGCCTAATCACAAACAGTTCATCCGAGTGAACCGTACGCTGTATATCGCACACACCTTCATCTGGCTGCCCGTTTCTTCTGTGTTGCCTAATCACAAACAGTTCATCCGAGTGAACCGTATGCTCTATATCGCACACGCCTTCATCAGGCTGCCCGTTTCTTTTGTTACGCCTCATCACAAACAGTTCATTGGACTGAACCGTATGCCCTAGATCGCACACGCAACTAAAATCTGAACCGTTGATGCATCCTCCATTCCAAATGTTTTCCACCTTTTCTGATGGGTTTTTTTACATCCTCGTTTGTGATTGATGCATCGCACACAGTTTCGTGAAAGGGTTTCTGATCATAGTGTAACGTTAGCAGCATCCTGCAGGAATGTATAGTCAATGCATAAGAATGACAATAGTGCTCCCCAACTGGTGCTTAAGTGAGAGTGGGATGAATCAACAATAAAAGTAAATGGATATGCCCTTCATAGAGGGAAGCATGGATTTGCAGAGGTGCCAGAGCTCGAAGCTTAAAACAGAGATGGATATAATTTTGGGAGGTAGGCCTTTCAGGTTAACGTCACGACCGAGAGTTTTCGATATCTTCCATGCTAAACAAATTAGTAGCGGTTCCCAAGCATAAAAAGTGAAGTTTAATCCCCCCTCCACTAACAAACACAACCATGGCTAGCCGAATCCTCAAGTGCCCTCCATACCAACAACTTTCCGGGGGAGTTTATTTTCATAATTTTGCGATTTGATCATGGGACTGGGTGTTGGTGCAACAGACCCTGGGTCCATTGCCCAAACCGTTCACAGGCACAAGAGCAGAATTGAAGCATCAGCTGGAGTCAGAGATTGAAGGACCAAGAGATTTGAAGAACCAACATGCAGCTCAGAGGGATCAAGATCAAGCGAGAGGAGCAGTATATCAGCAAGAGAAGGGCCTCCCTTGCCGGGCAGGCGAGCCCGGCAAGGGGCAAGGTCACCACCAGAAGAAAGCAACCCAGGCGCCCTGGCAGGGCCTGCCAGGGCTCGTAGAGGCAAAACCGCCCAACCAACCACTCAAGCACGACCCATGTCATCAATCAATGCGATGTCAAGCCGCAAGGTGATTAAGTGGCAGCCATTCGCCACAAGGCGGATGCTTCCTACAGAAGAAACACGCAGATGACACCCGTCTTACGATGTGTCAATAGAACAAGCGCGGAGCTGGCGAGATAGCCCGACAAGCCTTGCCGGGTAACCAGTGATGTGACACTAAGTGGTGCATTTAATGCACCCTGTCAGCCCGCAGAGTTAGGTATGATAGCACTATTTGCTATCATATTAGGGGATAATGACCACTTTGCCATTCTAGTGACCCCTTAATCTATAAAAGGAAGTCCATGGCACCTGTAGGATGGGTTGGGAAAAGTTGAGGAACCCGCACCCCATACGCGTGTAGTCGCTGCTGCGATAGTGTGACCCCTGCCGGGCAAGTGTACTGCGTTGCATTACCCACATTCTACCATCAATCCATCAAAGTAGGAGTACGGTTTTACACATCACGGCGGCCCAAACCTGGGTAAATTGGTTATGTTCTCTCTATCATGCTACCGCGCGCTAGTCTGCTCTTTGTGCAACGCGACGTCCCCTTGCCGAACCAGCAAGCGGCCTCCTAGTCCCATAGGTGGCCGTGGATATCCCGCGACATCTTTGGTACGCCAGGTAGGGGGAATCGCTTACGTGAACCTGAAAGTGTGTGCAGCGTGTCATCTTCATCACCATCTTCATCTTCAACGGCTCCCTCGACCATGGCGCCTAAGAAGAAGAAGTCCAGCCCTTTGGCCCATCCGTCCACCTTGAAGACTCTGCCGCCCGCAGCCTCGGGTGCTTCAGAGGATGCAGATGCGAGCGACGACGTGAACAATGCTAGGGGCGTGGTTGGAGCAGGTGGTGCCGTCGCCACTCCTCCTGCGGCCAACACAGGAGCAGGTGGCGCCATAGCCACTCCCCCCATGGCCATCTCGGCGGTCACGCTCTGCAAGGTGTGGGTGAGGGGGTCGCTCCGTCTACGCCCTCTCCTCCCACTAACAATCCAACTACAGCAACGATGCTCGGTCCGGGGTGAGGCATCGCCCTCTGGCCGCCCCCACCACGGGAGCGACCGTGGCCCATGTGTCTCCTCCCGAACGAGTTGACCAAATTGCTGTGCACGGCAAAGCTGCTGACCCTCGAGCACCACCGTCGCGCGACCTCGCTGCCCAGACGGTTGCCCCACAATTGCATGGATGCTGCACCACCACCCTCGCCGCCGTTGACACCATCAGGAGCCAGGCAACGGTGCGGCCGACGTCATCCACATCCATGCCAAGCACCGCCACGGAGGCCATGGCGCGAGCTCATTTGATGCTAAGGTTTGCACCCGCGGTTGAGCAGATGGATGAATGGTGTGCCACCATCCAGAGCCTACTCAGTTTCACCAAAGCTAGGGGCTCATGATGAGCCGCCCCGCCATGACCTCCCCAAGCAACGGCAACCGCCCGTACTATTGGCCGAATGGAGGGGGCCGTCCCCACGGTGCAGTCCCCACCACGGAAGCCAATGCAGGCGTAGCTGAATCAAGACCCCGATGACGTCTCGATGGCCTCTTCCAACCCTTGAGCACATCCAGGCCAACACCGAGCCCCAGAGGATAGGCGACAGGGAGATGCACGCGTCGACATAAATTGACGCCGTGACAACCTCCACCAGACCGACGGGTGCGATGGCCTCAACATCGATGAACCTGCGCTCAGTGTTGGTGGGTGCCTACCTTTCGAGGTTGGCAGCCCTGCGTTTACACGAGAGTTGCCGCAAGTCCGTTGGCCATCCGTTCGCACGTTCAAGCCTGAGATACCTGAGAAGTACGATGGAAGGCTGAACTCGGCAGAGTTCCTGAGCATCTACACCATCATTGTTAAAGCTGCCGAGGGAAGATATGAGAAGGTGTTCGCGAACTACTTCCTGCTGGCCCTCAAGTCCAATGTGAGGTCTTGGTACCTGCCGGAGAACTCCATTTCGACTTGGGCGGACCTGTGCCATGAGTTCATCGATGCCTTCACCGGTGGCCACCAAGAGCCCGTCAGACCCAGCAACCTGCAACTTCTCCAGCAGAAAGAAGGAGAAACTCTCCATAAGTATTTACAGAGATTCCGGGCTAGTTTCCAGTTTTCCTTCATGCGGTATAAAGCCAATAGTGGTGGGGTTGCTCCAGTAATGGCCCGTGAATGACTTTAACGCACGGGGTAGAAACTGCCAATTTACTCTTCCCACAACGCGCCCTCATCCTTAGCCACGTATGCAACATGCATTGCGTGGGGTAGGTAACAGAGGCACATCATGGGAGAGTATCTCGGGAAGGGCCCGCCTACCTTGAATTGGCGAAGGAGGGCGGTGATCTCCTATGGATGGAGCCACTGCCCTCCCCGCCCGGCCTATAAAAGGGAGGAGCAGAGGAGGGCGGAGCCATCCATTTCCGTGGTCCTCCTCTCCTAATCTTTTGTTTCTGCTGGTCATTCTTGAGAAGGAAGCCTGGGGCCATCCCCCGGGGCTTTGTTTGGGATCTCTCTTGGTCCAAAAAGGAAGGTTCAGGCGGCGCAGCACTAACGTCGGGAGTGGTACCCCTGGCGCGCTTATCGCCGGGTAGCCCGTGGACTTGACTTTAGTGAGAGGGGATGCGATCAACCCCACATCGCGGCTCAAGACGGGTGCAGCGTGTGGTAGTCGACCGCTCTCCATTCTTGTTCCCTTCGCGGCGTCGGAGAGGAGTCGTAGGAGAGATTTGCCGCCAATGGGGGCGAATCTAGCTCCTCCTGGACGTGGTTTTCTTCGTCGTCCAAGAAGGCTCCTTGCTCCTTCACACGTCTTCGAGACGTGCGGTGACTACTAACGTCAGGTCTCCCAGGGACGACCATGCTCTCTGTGGAAAGATTTAGAGAGCA